>NC_045733.1:29503698-29527148 GCF_008692095.1 Etheostoma spectabile | reverse complement strand
ATGGAAAGGCGCCCCGAGCAGTTGGGAGTTCGGTGCCTTGCTCAAGAGCACATTGGCAGCGCCCAGGAGGTGAACTGGCACCTCTCCACCTACCAGTCCGCCACCATACTTTGGTTCATATGGGGACTTGAACCGCTACCCTCCGGTTCCCAACCCAACTCCCCACTGCCACCCCCAAATTAAATTCATTGTTCACACAATACAGCAACGTAACCCATTTTATTGGCTAGCTGTTAGCCAATCAGAGTCAATAGCTTAGCTCATTGAATATTTACGAGAACTGGCAAAAATCAAGCTGAGTCTCCCTGCAGGCTTTCTATACCACGCTAGAATGGCTTGAAACTAGAGATGTTCCGATACCATTTTTTACTTCCCGATACCGATTCCGATACTTGTGCTGGGGGTATCAGGGCGATCTGAGTACCCATACCAGTGTGTTAAAAAAAAAAAAAAAAATGCTGTGATAATATTATCATTGTGGGAAGGCCTGGCTCAGGTTTAACAACTTTTTAAAACATGAATTAATACAGCAAAGGAAGCCATATATTTAAATAGAACAGTATAAAAATGTAAAACATGAACGTTGGACTTGGGGATTTTCCACTTACTAGAACCCCCTCAATTGTTCGGCAAGAATGTGCAGTATGTGACCCTGGAACTCGGTGGCGTGCACTGGGGGTAAATGTTGACTCTATATGTGTCCACCCAGTGGGACGTTAAACTTAGCAAAGACATGGGGCACACGTCGGACCGCCAATGTCCGTGGTAAAGCTGTCTGCATGCACGCTTTGCCCAAGCACAGAAATGTGTCCCTAACTGTCTCGTATAATTTGGGTTGCGCAGTTTCGGAGATATATTTACAACCTGGCAAACCGTACCTTGGCTTCAAATGCTCCATTAAGCAGCGAAATCCCAATTTTCGACAACAGACGGGTTGGTAATCCAGTACAATAAACTCCAAAACTTTGTTGTTATCGTTGTTGCTTTTGGCTGTTTTGGGGAATTTATCTCGTCACTTGAAGGCAGTTTCCAGAGTTTGCTGCTGCAGTTCGTCTTTTTCCCCCGTAGCATTCGTAAATTCGTTGTGCTCTTTAGCGTGACGAGTCTTCAAATGTTAATTAAGTTGCTGCTGTTGAAATTTGCAACACTCGTGCCACCCCTTGAAATTGCTTCTTTGCATATGTTGCATGTTGCGTCTTACGGTGGGAAATCACGGTAAAATACTGCCAAACTGCCGACATGATGCGCTAATGCTAGCTTGTTTTAAGGAGAGCGTAGGCGATCAATTTCTTCGCCCTCTAAAACAGCAGCGCAACTATTAAAGAGTGGCGAAGAAGAACTGTGTCCGAGCTAACGGAGCTAACCAGTAAATAGATTCTATTTTTAATAGTTATGTGGTATGGATCGGTGCCTGTACTCCAGTACTCGCCGATACCGATGCCAGCATTTTCGGCAGTATCGGAGGCATTTCCGATACTGGTATCGGAATCGGAACATCTCTACTTGAAACAAGGTAACCAAGGTAACCAAGGCATTTTTTTTCCACATAAAATGTCAGAGTCCATGGCAGAACTTCAGGCATTACCACAAAGTAATAAAACATGTGTGGCAGGGCACCTTAGCAATCATTTCCAGAAAGAACCAAGGAGGCCTTCCAGGTTGCATGATCCAAATCCAAAACTTGCCCTTTTCAACATGTAGCTTGATAGTTTGAAGTTTTTTTGTTGTTTTTCCAAAACAAAGTTTGAGAACGGCAATTTACAGAGAGGTAGAGAAGATAAATATAATATTAGCCTTTATTGTCCCCCTTACGAGAGATTTGTCTTGGATAAGGTAGCAGAGCAGCACACAGCCTCTCCATGT
The DNA here is from genome assembly GCF_008692095.1 of Etheostoma spectabile. Taxonomy (NCBI): domain Eukaryota; kingdom Metazoa; phylum Chordata; class Actinopteri; order Perciformes; family Percidae; genus Etheostoma; species Etheostoma spectabile. The sequence continues at coordinate 29,525,285 of NC_045733.1, read as the reverse complement.
ACCGCCAATCTGTCTGTATATATGCCCAATCAAACTACATTTAATATTCAGTAACGCACACAGATCCATATACATCTGAATATACACACCAAGAACATTGCATGATGCCTTAGACCAAAATATTGGTGCTATATTGCCATAACGCACCATAACGTAAAAATGACTTAAACATTAATTGATACATTTCTGATTATTATTTTTCGTTGAACTTTCAGATCTAATTGAAGTGCTGCTTTATTTTAATGTTCCACCACTGCACTGTTTGTGCTGAGAAAGACTGCTTTCCATTAAACCCTATAATATAATCGGACCATACTTTTACATGTGAAAAGTCTGAATGAATAATTCAACGATTGAACAAAACTCAGTGTGAATTTGATTATCGTTACACAGTTGTCAGAGCAAGGGTCCCAGTAATCTGATAGATAATCGGATTTGAATTGATTTGTTGTTCAGGAGGCTACAGCTGCAGTGGCTCTGCGTCTTCTCACTGACGTGTCTGTATTTCGGCGCTAGGTGGGGATAGAGCCCCCCTTACCTTGAGTCGCCATGGAAACCGACAGGCGCCTTCAAGGATGTTGGGAGAGAGAACAGCGGAGCTTGAAGCACCCAGTGACGTAATGTTAGTGATGTGAGAGAGACCTTGATGTTGCCTTCAGTTGCTCTTCGTAAATAAGACTACCAACATCGACTGAGTTACAGGCTACAGCGATTAATAGGGAAATGGATATAGTTCCCTATGAGGAAAGGACTCATAAATAACTACAAATAACTAATGTTAGTTTGTTTTGTTATGCGTTTCTGGATTTAAAACAAATTACAGTATATCGGCCGATATATTGGAATATCAGATTTTTAAATCACCAAATAATTGTATCGATATTGACCTTAAAAACCTTTTATCGGTTGGGCTTTAATATCTAAATCTATATCCTAATAACCACAAACTTTGTTTTTGCAGTACATAGCAAAGTGTTTTACGAAGTTCTAAAAACGGCCTCTAAAACTCAGCCCTAAAACAGCCTCAGTAAAGGAGAACACAATCTAAAAACTAAGCAGATTAATGAGTCACTTTAATTTTTTTTTTGTCAGGGGATTTAACGGGTTTGCCAAAAAGAAAACGTGAAATGACAAGTAATCACCTGATATTTCCGACAATGCCTGAATGCAGCAGCTGGCCGCTCCGCTCGCAGCCAGAGGAGCAGACAGCGCTATGCACGAGGCAGAGGGACCATCTCCACCGGGAAGGTAAGAAACAGATAAGTGCGGAGTGAACATCACTTCTGGCGACATATACGGCTCTTTGATCTTTGTTTGTCCTCGTGGTGTCTTTATTGTTCTTTAATGTAGCTACAAACAGTTTCCATAAAGCCCAGAGAGGCAGCCGGTGTGTCAGGCAGCAGCCTGTGAGGGCTCGCAGTTTCTCCTGTAGGGATGCTGCAGTAGCTCAAACCCTCGGCAAGCAATTTGTTCCAGGTTGTAACTCTTGACTTAATGTTTGTCTGCCGTGAAGTGAAGGCTTGAGTTTACAACAATTTACAAGACTTACAAGGCACTATAGCACGTGTTTGACCACCAAAAACTTGGCTAGTTGTGCTAAAATGTTTCGTCGTTCGTCTGAGTGGTGAAAAGCTCACACCTGCAGCAATCAGCTCGCGGCTTGGTAAGACGTCAACTCTGGTTTTCGTCATTTACTTCCACGAGTAAACTATTGGCCTACATGCAATATAGATATAAATGGTAGACTACTTCAACATATTTAAGTACCATGCAAGTCTAGAGGAACTTTAAAACAATTCAATTAAATTCAAATGGGCTTCATTGGCATGAAAGCTTCACTAATAATGTCACCAAAGTGTCAAAATACAATTTCTCCAAATATTCAGACGGAAAACAAACAGTAATATGAACAATAACACAACATTAAGATAGATTTATATTAATTATAGGCCTATATACAGTAGGCCTATGTCTTGCATGTAAGTTTATGCTGTGTGTGTGTGTGTGTGTGTGTGTGTGTGTGTGTGTGTGTGTATATTTATATAGCTGCCTTTAGGATGTCACTTTCATACTGAATATGTTTTTTTTTTTGATACCACAGCCTTTGCTTTAATGCTTCAATTTGACTCTAACACATGCACCTGTTCACTGTCAGGAGACCACACTTGACCTTTGAGCTGTGAGTGACACCAGCTTCTACACACACTGCTTCCCCTGGACTTGGTTTTCTTTTTTCTTTCTTATATCGGTGAACTCATTTTGCTGCCAACTGAAACCTGCCCACATTCCCCCCTCCCCAGTGGCGGACAGATTTAATCTCGTGCAGTAAAGAGAAACACGATGATCACAGCTTCCATTGAAATCCAATCTCCATGGCAGCTGTGATGGTTTTGGGAGAAAGAACCAACCTGGTTACTTCAGGTTCCCGTTCTCTGCCCTGTGCTCGCTTCAGGCCGGCCCCTCGGGACCAAGAAAGAGAAAACCACGAAGAAACGATATGACTGAGACGAGGTGTGTGGTGGCTGAGGTTGGTACCTCCCAGAGAGTGGCTGTCATCTTTTTCGTGAAGCAAAGTTGATGGACCGACAGTTTGGCCAATTTTTTGGGATCGACATTCATGCACCACAACTGGGAACCAAGTGGGAAGGGGACTTAAATACGTTGAGCAGGTATTTCCCTCCATTCCCTAGGAGGCCTGTTGCAAAAAGCTGGATATCTAGCTGTGGGGAGAGCAGGAGTACTCACTCACTTATGGGAAGATGGAGGCAGGAGCAGAGGCTAGTCCACAACAGCACCCGAGGAGGAAACCTGTGCTGCACGGCTTGGAGGACCAGAAAAGGGTAAGTTAACAACTGCTCCTGTTTATCTCCCAGATCTACTTGTGTCGTGTGACGCCTTTAAAGTACAACAAGACCTCATGTGATTGGACGAATAATCTTTGAATGTTGACAGTTGAGTCTGGATAGGTTGATGCAGGGGAAGCCAAAAGGCAAAACAAAACGCTTTGCTACTTCAGATGTGGTTACTCTTGAGCGCCAGTGCATGCTGTCAGAAATCTTTTCTGGTACATACATACCAGTTTCTCTGATGGTTTTAGAACATTCCCTGACTTCCAAAAGTATTTGAAATATTACATTCTGATCCTAAATTGTCAAAAAGAAAAGATCGAAAACCGTTTGCTGATTATAAAGACCTAAATGTCTGGAGGGCATTGATATGTTTGCACAAGTCATTAGGCCTCATTCACCAAATGTTCCTTAGAACAAATTACAGTTTTCTTGAAGATTCTGGCATTCACCAATGTTTTCTTATTCGGGATTCTGTTCTTAGGTAAGAACAGACTCAACGCACACTCAAGAGCACTCTAACGCACAATTGAGAGCTGACATGTTTGCGCAAAATAAGTAGTTGTACCGTTTTTGTCCGTTCTAATTTAATATTCATCTCTTTTTATTTTTTTTATTTTGTCGGTAATTCTTTTCATTATTTTTCACCTGATTAAATTTTTGTGCTTTAATAAATACGCACTACACTTCTGCTTGTTTGCAAAGCACTTTGAATTGCCATTGTGTATGAATTGTGCTAACCCTATATACTTCTTCCGTTCTGCGCCCTTCTCCAGATGCATGCCTAATTGCATTCCATGCATCGGTGTTATTTGCTGCTAAGTTTGCACTGCTGACGCTACTAAATATAATGACTCGTTTTTTGCTAACTTCTTGCAGCAGTTCCTCCACTTTAGAATTATTAGTTTTTCTTTCTTTTGGAGTCGAGGTCTCTACTGTCTTTACCACGTCCTTTCAACATTTCTCTAAGTGTGCACACAGCCCTGCAATCTCATGCCTTTTTATGGGTATTAACAGACTGTTTACTTATGCTAAATAGGAGCAACGGGCACAAGCTTTCAATTTACAAAGACATTGGGATTCATCCTTCTAAGAACACACCTGCAAACAATTCTGCTGTTTAAGAACACGTCTTGAATCAGACGTACACTTTTCTTAGGAACTAGAGACTGACTGATATATCGGCAGGCCGATATTAGGCATTTCCTGATCTATCGGTATTGGCATTTATAATTTTTTTTTTTTACATATTCATTCATCAGAACAATTTATGACAAAAAATGATTCTGATAAATTAATATTTAAAAAATAAAATTAGACGGTGAACCATGTTATGAACGTAATAACTAAATAACGAAATAACTACAAATAACTGTCATAAATCTGTTTTATCTTTTGTAACATGTTTCTGGATAAAATAATATATATATACACACACACACATATATATATCTGCATATCTGATTTTTATATAACCAAATATTCGTATCGGCCTTAAAAATATTTAATCGGTCGGGCTCTATTAGGAACTTTCCTAAGAACAAATTTAAGAAAAAAACCTATACAGATATTCTTGAGTGAGGCCCATTGTTGCCATGGCATTGGGACTTTGTCTGACCATCATGAAAACATACTCAGGTGTCAGAGGACACATAACTGGATTGATTCAAAGCCAAAGAGTCAGTGAAAGCATCAAGGCGTCTGTGAAGTCTTCTTTGATGCTGTGTGGTTGTGTAGAATTTCTTCAGTGGTCTGCGTAAAGATTGATGGGGTACTTGATACCGTGATTCATTTTCCCTGTTTGAGCTTCGCTCTGCATTTTCCACATGATGTTGATCTAGAGCTGTTGTTTTATGCAAACCTCATACTGTAACTCTGGTTCCCCAGATTTTCATGATTTGACATCTGATGGATTATATGGTTGTAATTTGAAAAGAAATGACTCCTTGGTGTGTGAACCCTTTCAACATTGTATGAGGTATAGCAGAAATGTCAGTGTGCAAAACCCGGCTTCTTTTCTTGCAGCAGTTCTGTTTACAGTTTATATTTTGGAGATCCAAGTTTTTTTTTTTTTTAAAGTTTTTTTTTTTTTAAACTTGACTCTGACAATGTGGACTCGTGATGGACTGTGGCGGAGGCACCAGGCAACAACCGCAAACAGGCTAAATAGATGTCTGTTTGTTCAGAGCAGCACATTAGTCGTCATTTTAATGTGGAGGCCGACTGAATTTCTCCTGCTCGCCTGCAGTGAACGCTGATTCAACTGGCGTACAGCTTCCATGCTGCATTTAGTGCTTGCTGTTTGGGAAAATCATGGAAAAATGTTGATTGGTGTTTCCCAAACCCCAAGATGACGTCAAGAAATGTTTGTCTTGTTTTGTCCACAACTCAGATATTCAGTTTAATGTCACAGAGGAGTGAAGAATGCAAAAAAACAAAAAACAAAACAGTTTTAAATAGTTGACGATTAATTAATCTTTCCTCAGGGTGGGTGACTTCACCTGGGTTCATAGAGTCAGGGCTCCAGGGCAGCTGTAGATCGGACAGTTGTTGTTGTTGGACAGGAGGCATGTTGGACTTTAGGCACTAGTAAGTCTGGGCCTGTTTCCAACAGTGTGGAAATCCGTTGGACTTTACTCCCTCTGCTATACTGTAGCATAATATAAATACTGTAGGTGTGCGCACTGCCAGGGATCAGATTTAGTAAAAAGGTCTATTCCTTTTTGTGCTTTATTTCCTGTCCCCCCTGTAAATTATTGATTTTATCAGGTGTGTTAAATTAGTCACTTGGGATTATGTAGAACATGAATATTAATTGATGTGACCAAAGCCCCAGCTGCTGTTTTCCAATTTTCCACACTGCAGAGCCTCTCTGTGGATGCTAAGTGACACACTGAGCAGCCAACGGACTTTAAGCATTCCTGTCTGGTGTTTGGATTCATCATGAAATCCCACACACCACAACTAGTTTTTTTGTCTGCAGTGTTGTTACTACGGTAACCAACCTTGATACCATTCATAAAGTGAGTTTTTGTCCCTTGCCTGCTCGATGAGTTATCAGCAGCGACGTGTCTAGATTTCATTAGAATCCTCGGTTGCAGCCGCAAAAGGTGGCGGCATCATCAATGGGAGACCAGACGAGGCCAGACGCTCGGTGCTCTCTGGGGAAGAGAGGTTGTGCCAGACTGAGCCAATACTCACCTTCCCTCTTAATGGACATCAGCCGACTTAAATAAATTGAAAGCACTGAGGTATTACCGTGGACACACGTGCGCCCATTGTTGGGGAATTACCTTAGGCATTCATGCAGCAAGGTTCAGTGTCCCCCGAGCAGTTACCTAGGCTGCGTGAGCACAAGATCCTATATGTTATAGTCGCCACAGTTGGAGGTAATTGGATTTTGTTCCCTTTTGTAGATTTACTCTGTCACATGTCCCTAGCTCTATATATTAATGTTCATTGAGTGGCAATCATGAACCTACATGGGAAAGCAGATGGCGTAAGAGGAGAGTCAGGGATGTATTGTATTGTGGTGAATGCAGGCTCAGTGTTTGAAGCAGAACTGCTGCGATCAGAAACCTGCCCGTTTGCAGTCATTTGGTATTCATTGAACTAGTATTCCATGAGATAGGATCTTTTGTGTTATGTAAATTCCAGCTGGAGATGAGAAAGGATTAAAGATGTACATTATGTCCCTTCTTCTAGTGCTAATTGGAGGATGAGAACCACATGGGAGTTACCTTTTCAGAATCTGTTAGAAGCCTCCACCAATATTAAAGAAAGAAGTGGTGTGACTTTCTATGTATAGACTACTGTGTATCTGTAATGCAAAAGCATCTGAAGTTGTTTAGTGTACCAAAAGTAGTTTGGGTCCCTAAAATTATTCTAAAGGGAAATTCTTTTTTCAGAAGGCGCAGTTCAGGTAACTATTTTAGTTTGTCAAAAAATAGGTGAAGCACTGAGGAGTACCTACTTCGTGTTTTAAAAGCAGTAACGTTAGGCCTTAATAATTCATAGCCCCTTATACACAGGCGTTGAATTTGGCTCTGTAACTACCTTTGTCTTACTGGCGGAGCAACTCTGTCCCCCCCATTCAGTGTTCATACCTTGTACAGAACAATGAGGTGGACTAACGTCGCAACAGTCCTGTATTGAACAGGCTGTGTAAAAAGGGGCTTATAATTACAAAATCCACCTTAAACTAGACAATTATTGCTTTCCGCAATTTGCCATTTTTTGAAAATGACAACATATGGTCAATTCTTTTTTTTGTCTCCCAGAATTTTGATTTTCATAGAAAAAGTAGGATATTGAAGTACTTTATGGCAGCTGAAATGAGGTCTCGCCATTTGTTACTGGGAATTCACTCACATTTAAAAGCTAATCAGATGATCCTTGTGCATGACAGTGACCTCTTCAACAGATCTGATCAATCTTACAGAAGCTCAAAGAGGCAGGGGTCAAGACCAAACTCCTTTTATAGTCAGCTAATTGTATAACCTCAAGAATATAATGTTGTGAATCAAAAAAAGACGTTGCTTTTTTTTAAGTTGCTAAAAAGTTGTATTTCATCTGGCAACATTACCATTAATATTCATAATTTTTTTATTCACATATTGCTCCTCCTCTGTATGACAGATTTTTGTGAGCTCACATGAAATTATGTTGAAAAGATTCAATGTCCGTGAACTCCAGGTCTAGACAGGCGTGCTTAATTTATTGGAGCATAATCAAAGAAAAAGGAGCAGTGCGCTGATCTTTGATTAACTGATGAACAACATATTGGACTGTCGGCATATCCTGCCTCCCATACAGCCTGGTTCTTGAACATGTGCGCTAATGAAACACTGAATTCTGTGTTATTGGACTGCTGTTTGATTTATATCCTGACCTCACACTGAGTTATTGTGGATACATTACAGATTTACAGCACAAATGTAGAATACAGTGTTGACATAGCCGTATGTTTCTCTTATTTAAAGCTACCTACCTACATATTTGGTGAGAAAACAACACTCACAATGTCCCTTTTATTCAGTGTTGGAACACAAACCAGACTCTGTTATGCTGAGAAAAATAAAAACAGTTTGACAGCAAATCTCAACCCGTTCCACTAGTGTCTGATAGAGATGATGAAGGGCATTCACAAGGTGACAGAGAGCACTCTGTAATGGAATCTATTATTGATTCAGCCCATTAAGGATAAAAGGGAATTTGACACTAATTGCTCAATCAGAACCATTGGAAATTATGTATTTATTTTCTCTAGTCATTTCTGACTGCTCATTAAGAGGCGTTCGATGTGGTTGGGGGGGTTCTGTAGGATAATGAGGTGTTTACAGTGGATGTGTGTGCCGCTGACTGCTCTGCTGCAGTCATTCTGTAACAGGCTCATAATTGGCTAAGAGGTGCAGATGAGTGGAAAATCCTACATTGTTTGTTTCTTTCACAAGATGGACTTAATCCTGAACCTCAGGATACAGTTCACACTCAGCGGAAGAGGCCTGGTTAGTGAGCTTAAGAGGTTCTTCACAGCCAGGCTCTAGTGACTTCCAGCCCTGAAACAGTAATGAGACATGATGGGGCACTGGCTTGTCAATACTTAAACTGACAAAGGTTCTTTGTTTGTTTAATTTGAAATGTTTTATTTAAGCTGCATGCATGTCAGGAACAAAAGAGAGACAAAACTATCGTTATTATGGTCAGAAATTACAGTCAGCCACAATGGGGATTTAAAATTAAATGTTTGAATGATCTGAAGACAGTTATCTATCACATATAAGAATGGTAATAAGTCCATCTGAAGAACTGTACGCTAACATGCACACCAGCAACACCTAGATCCATTAATTGTCAGTTGGTAGCAGGCTAAGCCTAGGCAGTAGCCCCCTCCCCCTATTGGATGAGCCTGGAATACCTCCACAGGGAGGCGTCCTGATCAGATGCTGAACCACCTTAACTGTCTTCTTTGCAGTGTCTCTACTTTATCTCCCTCTGGCTGTCTGAGCTCTTCACCATGTTCCTGAGGTTGAGCCTGGACAAGCTGCAAATAAAGCTTGTTTCATCTTTGACTTTTTCTCAGATACCCCTTTACGTTAAAACAGTAAAGGTGTTTATGTTTCCATTTCAGCATACGCCTCAGTTGTATCAAATTGCTGGTGTACTTGTAAAGATAAGCAAGGCAACAGAAACATTACACATTTACTGCTTTCTCTACAGTGTTTCCTCCAATAGGGGACTTACAGACATATGGGCAAGGTCACTGTGGCCGTACCCTCCCTGAGCTGTCAACCTGTTCATTAGGCTACAACATCTGTGCTAACCAGCACTGAGATTACTGCAGTGCAGTCAGTGCCCTCTTACATTATACTCTTAAACAAGCTAAATGTGAAGGCAATGTCTCTGTCTGCTGTACCTATTCAACCAGTTGCGATGACCATTTGTTGCAGATTTAAAAAATGACACATTTCTTTGATCTCCGCTAGAATTGTCTCTGGATTTCGACCCCAAGTTGAGACAACCGTTAGACTTGGTGATCGCTGCCCAGAATCATCTCTTCACTGTTACATTGGCCTGTTGCCAAGAGAAGAGAGAGACTAGAGGGGTGACAATTTGTCATTGACAGAGTTTGATTGATTGTGTGTCTGCCGCCCTGCACCGCTGGTATCTGAAACTAATTGGATGTAATATCAGAGAGATAGGACAGCAGGATGACAAATGAGCAGCCTTGTGAGATTATTTAGAACCTTTTGTAGACATGCTCCTTTCCAGCCAACCCCTAACTGGACCACTCAGATAAGTGATTACCATCTTTAGTGATCATAGTGGCTGGGTCTCATTATTTGATTGAGCTCAGGTACTCTGAAGCTGAAGCAGGCATAAACCATTTTCTGTTGAAGGTTTTAAGTTGACCAATAAAAAAATCAGCATGGGGAGCAGCTTCTGGCACTTTGTGATTAGTGAAAAACATAATGTTGTGAATGCTGTGTTGTCTGTAGAGATGAAGGCTCTTTTAGCCACCGGCTAAGCTTTTCTTGCAAACTAGGCAGCTGCAGAGGAGAGACGAGGGATTATTTTTTGTTGCAGGACTGTGTTTGCCCAGTCATGCAGCACTGACGAGCGCTGGGGCTAGGGGTTGTGGTTGGGGAAAGGGAGGGGGTTTGGAGGGTGGAGATGGGACCAGGCATGTAGCTCAAAGGTTGGGGGTTGGGAGGATGCTGCACTCAGGATGCTGCTTGGCCCTCAAGAGCCATCTGGCCATCACCCTCTCCCTGCGCCCTGAAGGAGTGTGAAGGACAGGTGGCAGGGGCTGGTGGGATGGTTTGGACTTTGACTATGGGGCGTGCGATTGGCTAGCTGGGCCCCCTAAAACACCAACCCCTCACATACCAAATGCCTGCTCAGCTTCGTGTCAGGAAGGACCTCCTTCATGACCCTGGAAAGAAATCTTTGGCCTTCAATCTGTATTTTTGGTCTTTTTTAGACCAATTACAGGATAAGGCAAGTCATTGATTTTTTTTGATGATTCTCCATATTTGCACTACAAAGATGATTCATTTCAAATTATTTTAATAGATATAGACATTTTAAAAGTTTGAAGAGAGATGTATTTTCCTACTTCAGACAGTTTTTTTCCTTAGACAAAAATAGCCTTATCTTTAAAAGAAAACACACTTGGAACACAGCAGTTGAACCGAATAATTAATTTAACAACAAAAAAACTAAGTTATCTCATCTAATTTCATCTAACAACATCAAAGATTAAAGAAATAGACTGAAATGCAAGTGCACACATAACAGCTGCATAGTTCCCCTCAATTTAATTGCGTGAGCAGTTGTTTTTTTAATTCAAGACCGCTTTTTTGCCCTGAGCCTCTATAAATATTCTACCTTGCTGGAAGAAAAGACTGGTGATGAACATGTTCTGTTTCATTATTGACAACGGTACAACATACAGCAGAATTTGAACTACACAAATCAACAACATAGCCACATCACAAGTTGAGTGTTTGTATGTGTTAACGCTCCAATCTATATGACAAGAGAAATAGTGTTGTCAGTAACACACCCAGCAGGGTGTGTGACGGTCCGGCTGTCCTAACTCGCACCGCATTGTAATCCCTGTCTGGGGGTCAGTGGACAGGATCTGGCTCAGTCTGGTTCAGGGGAGGTGTTTGGCTAATGAACAGGTGCTTCAGCTAGCTCCTGTGGTGATGGGATTTCCTCTCTCCTATGACCATTGTATGCATATTCACATAGAGAACAGCATCTTTTTGAATTCGTTAATCAATTCAGCAGGTGGCTGTGAATTAGGAGCAGTCTTTGTAAATTTAGAACTCTTTTGTCTTTGGTGTAATTTCACTGAATAATGAAGTTATAATTGAAGCTGAGAACCAGCGTTTGTCATATCTGGGGAGAACTTATTTTAAAGCCGGCTACCTTTTATCAGACATAAGTGCTGCTACCACTTTCACCGTTTAATTATTTCTCCTCTTAGAGCAGTTATTTTGATGTGTTCTTGCCAGTGGATATATTTCGTATTATTAGATATGCTTTTTTCACTTCAAGCTTATAAAAAGAAACCATGTGCAGCACCTGTTAGCATAGCTTCAGGCGCAGCTTGTATGTGACTGGAATAGAAAGAAACAGGAAGGTAAGATTCTAGTCTCGTTTGTTACTGCTCAGGTGTGAACACATTCAACAGCACAGCAACACCGTGTGTGTGTGTGTGTGTGTGTGTGTGTGTGTGTGTGTGTGTGTGTGTGGTGTGGGGGGGTGTGGGTGGGGTGGGGTGGGTGTGGGGGGGGGTGTGGGTGTGGGTGTGTGTGGATTGAGTGTCCCCTCCTGTTTCCTTCCATCCCTGCCCTCTCATCTGTCCTGGGAAATACCGCTGGAATTCAATTTTACACACCAGGAATTCAAACTGATAGGAGGAATGAGGGCTAAAAAAGGTGCTGGAGCAGTTCTTCCCATATCTACAAACACTCACCCCCCCAGGGCTGCGCAATTATGGCCAAAATGATAATCACGATTATTTTGATCAATATTGAGATCACGATTAATTATCACGATTATTTGTTGATTTTAACCAAAACTAATTTTATTGTCATATAGGCTAATTATAACTGCTTTCACATACATGTTGTGCTACATTTCTTCTAATGTACAAATATGTGCACCAAAATAAAATAGACCCTCTTATTGACCAAAATTCAGTCTATCTCCTTAAAGAATAAATAAATAAAACAAAGAAAATGTAGCAAAACTTCAACAGGGCACTATTTTCCATTGTGTAAATATATTTTAGGAAGCAAAATATAAACTTTCATTGTATGTCATGTTGTAATGGATGTGAATGAAACTCAAAATATACAATCAATAAAATACTAATATTCCATAACAGAATGTAACCAAATGAGAACATTTCTAGACCATTTCTAGACAAGAAAGTAGGTAGTGCCACCTTGGAAAAATATTTGCACGAGGTGATCGCGTATCGTTTATCCAGAGTGTTCAAGAATATGAAGCCTTTGTTTGTCACCGTGTTTATCTGGCTGCATTCATAATTTCACTGTCTTTGGGTGGGGTGATGCGCTAAAGAGGCTTGCTTCGATGGATGCCTGAGTTGATGTTGTGGGATGATTAGTCTTTGCAACGCATTTCTTTTCACTTGCCTTGAACCCAAAATGCTTCAACACAATGGATGACAATCTGGACAAGCCCCTCGGCCTCACCCTCTGCTACGTTTGTCGTTTTTGGTTTTCTTTGCTATCTGTTGGGGAATTTTCCTTGCGTTACTCTGTCCTTTATGACTGTCTACATCTAGACACTAAGCTGCATGGTGCAGGGAACAACTCTGATAGGCTCACAGAGGGCACGTGATCAGACAGTGGTTGACAGTGCGCTAGTTTGGCTTTGCAACATTTTGTTTAAAAATATCGCTCCATCACGCAAATTTGATTGTGGGAAGCCGTGATTGAATCATTGTGAAGCCCTACCCCCCCACCCCCCATACATACTGTGTACACGCACACACACTCACACACTTCAGTCTCTTAACCTCATCCCTACCTCTATCCTCGTGTCCATAGTGTAAATCTGACACATTTAGAGAGAAATTAATTTTAAAAATAATTGTATAATGCTTCTGCTCCTCTGAAAAGATTTTTTTTCACTTTGCTCTGAAAAAGCAACACGGGTAACTAGATCAGTCACAAGGGGCGAATGTAGTCTTCCACAACGCAAAACCACTTTTGGGAGGACGTCATTCTCTATAAATCAGTGAAATTCCTCCTTCCACAGATGTGCTACATTACTGTGTGTTTCTGGTGATGGACAGGGGGACAATAATGTCTGTAGATTTTTGGGACTTCATTTATCTGTATTATATGTGTTGAACTGTAAATAATTTGTCTGTATTTTAATGGGCCATCTACCTGCCCAGGGAATACGGGTGGAAATTAGCAATTTGCTACAACCAATCTATTTTTTTGTGCATTTTCCCTGTTCAAATAAATACATTACACTTACAATTGTAGTAGGAGGTTCTGGACAAAAGGAGACTGGAGAAGAAGAAAGGTGGACAAGTATTCTGTATATTTGCCTCCTTTGTTACAAGAAATAGATTTCTGCCATGTGTTGTTCAATGAAATATTGGTGCACAAGTTTTGCCTGCAGGGTTATGGGAAACATTATTGGCACTGTGACAATGAACAATAGTACTGAGGGAACATGGGGCCTGTGTCCAGAAGGAAAATTGTATTTTTCTTCCAGCTGTTGCTCAAAATTTTATTTCATTGATTAATTTGTCATTTTGGTGCAATTTTTGTTGCTGTGTTTTACTACAGAGAGAGTTAGTGTGGCATAATCTGGATTAATATTAGACTAAAGCTAAAAACGTAAAGCCAGGCTCATGTGCTCCAGGTACACAGATAACAATATGTAATCAAAGCCCATCCATCGCAGTACCTATGTTTGTATTTAGCTTCCATGAGATGATTTGTGAGATAATTTATTTGCGAGGCTATAGAGGAGTAAAAATCCTGTTTTATACATGGAACAGATTTTTGCGAGTAATCTGCTGAACATGAAGTGATGAATCAGACAGTGATTTCCTGTTTCCAATACCTTCCCCCAGTCTCTTTCCACCTTCCCAGTCACCACTGTTTTTATTCTGCATCTTAATGCACACTCAAGTCAATGTGATGCAAGGGACTCAGTGTTATTGATGGATAGGTACCTTCTACAGCATGCAGAGGTGGGAAGTAGCTCATTATGTCTGCTTGTTTCTGTACTTAAGGAGTGATTACTTTCTGCTTAGATGTGTCTTTCTTGCTTTTGCATGTCGGGCAGAAAACAACATATTTCACTAAGAATGTTTCATTCAAAATGATCATGTCACTTAAACAGTTTGATAATAATTGGAGATATTTTCAGCTGCTTCAGATGGGTTAATGTGTTGCAAATGGTGACTTTTCAGCCCTCTGACGGTGTCTAGATTTAATTTTAAGTGCAATGGCTCTTTAGTGTACTACTACTGTAGAACTACAGAGATATTTAATATTTGTATCACAGTGGGTCAGGATGTGAAGAGTTTCTGCCCCTAGGAGACTGTGTGGGTTCCCCCTGATGGCTGCTGGATGCTTCCTCAGCACTATTTTGGAGGGCAGTGCTGCCGACATGGAGCTGCTGCAATTGAGCAATTCAATTCTTGGGAGAGCACCAAGCTTGGCATTAGAACAGATGTTTTCCATGTGACTATGTTTATAACAAAGACACAATCAATGTAAATAATGGGCAGCTGGGATGACAGGCAAGTCAGGGTATCTATTTTGGGGGGGAAAGGGAAGCTTAGTAGTAAATATACAAGAATAATTATGAGCAACTTTTCACTGTTAAAATTTTGAGTTGTCAAATATTTCTGCCCTACTGCTTGTTATTGAACTCCTAGAAGAGGAAAGGAAAAATCTGACATAACAAATGCAGAGTTATAGTAAAGTGCGGAAGATTTATTAGGGAGTAAGTTATGTTCAATGTCTTGCCTGACTGGAAACAACTTTTTCAAGTGTTAAGTGATAGGAGCTGGTTTTACAAATATAGCTAAACTGCCTGCAAAAATAGGTGGATTTCTGAAAATGCAATGACTTTAAATTAAGTCAAGGAAAAATGTTGATACATTTGACCGTATTTGTATATACATGGCAAACAAAATTAAAATTAATTGCCAGAGTGAACCAGTTGGGAGATAGTGAATGCAGCAGAAAGTGACATGGGAGAATCCACCCCCACAAGTTAAGATTTTGTATGATGATTTTTGATGTGGACTATTCATGGATCCTCTTAGCATTGATCAACAGCTTGACGGATGAGACCAGGACACTTTTTCTTTTGGGCTTAAGTATTGCATCAGGATGTATGCAGTTCACGGTCAATAAAAACTCTCTAGACACAATGTAGATAATCAAGAATGTCAAAACTGTCTCTGTGAAAGTGTAGCTTGTGTTGCTAATTAGTCAAAGGTCTTGTGTAAGGTAAAGCAAGGCACATCTATTGCAAGGTTCAGACCAGGACACCCGGGCGGGGAAGCCTTAGATTAGAGGGCAACCTGTATTGAATAACACATCTCTGTGCACACATTTTGGACATTCTGCCTTCTATGACAAACCAGGACATGAAAGAGAATAAGGAGGTTGAATAGACCCACACACACACACCAACTCACCAGGGTCACCATGAGACTATATCCCTATTCCAGGCTGCCAACCTCCCTCCTTGTCTTCCAAAACAACCCCCATTCTCGTATCACTTACACACATAATCAATACAGGCTTTCTGCTGTTATTGATCCAGGTACGGTGTATACACAGCTGCTGCTCCCAGACTGTGGCCTCCTGCCTGGGACCCAGAAAATGACACTTGATCACACGCACCTGGTTCTCCTCAGCCATCTCCAAGATCTGTCAAGCACAGGGAGATCAAGCGAGAATACGGACATCTACAGCTTTGGCTTTATATGAATCAATCAGTGTTTGTGACATCTATCAGTGACCATAAAATTAAGTATGCTCTTGAGTTGTAACTGCAAGGCTAGGTAGAGTACTGACCTTTGATTAGCTATCAAAACATTAAGGATGGTTCGAATATTTGCGCTTTTCTTGTAAGATAGTGGAAGCATAGAGAAGAGTGCCATTGTCAACCAGTGAAACCCTAGTTACGGCTAATGTTGATGCTGTTTGCTCTGGAGAGGCTTGTATCTGACATAATGAAACAATGACTTTTGTTGATTTTGCAGTGATTGAACATCTACTCTTCAGGTGAGAATAATCAATTTAAAATTTGGTGTCATGCCTTACAATGTAGCTCTATCTTCTGCCAAAAAACTGCTTTCTTTGGAGAGGAATGAGAACTGCAATTTGAACCAATTACAAGATTATTATGAATGGGTATAAAGGGCTGAATGTTGACTGTCTGGACCTCATTTTTATTTGTCATTAACTGGCATGAACACCAAAGAAGAAGAAAGGCCCAGGCTTTGCAACGGTGACTGAATTCATATTTGCTGTTACCCTTCTCTACTGCCAGAATAACTAACCTGGCAGGATGACAGTAGCAGTCTGTCATTTAAATGAGCTGCTGATAAGGCCTGGGAATTTTGTACACATGCAAGATATATAAAATAATGCAGATGGGTTATAAATTCCATATGTCAATAAAGGCCCCCCTACTTTTTTATACAATTCAGTACTGTAACCAATTTGTTGTATGCCAGGTAATGACAATATGTTGCTTTGAGATGCAGATTGCATTGTTGCTTTATCTGGCATTAGTGAATGTGCCCCTTACGAGCATTAGCTAGTTAGTTAATTTAGCATCTTTCTGTGTGAGCATCCTGTGATCATTTAAACTGGAATTATAGTTTTGCAAAGACACATACATGTCTTTCTTCAGAATGGACAAATTTGAGACTCACATACACATAAAAGAAAACTGAACATGTGGATGTTGGCCTACTGTATGAGACACCCTCTGTTTTTTTACAGAGTATGATGAATGGCAGGGTTAATTCTATCCACGTAATTTCTATGCTACAAACCCAGATTTGCTTGCATTTATAGGGCAGTGTGTCTTGAGAAAAAAAATTGCAAAGTAAACTTTTCTAATGAGGTTTAGTCTAAAGAAATCAAACTGTAGGCGTGATTTCTTCTCACTCTGTGATTGATGGGTGCCTGAAGGCTCTTGTATAGCTTGGTGGTAGGGGTGAATATTGCCTGGATTTTCTAAAGACAGCTTTGCCCATAATGACAGCAGACCAAAACTGCATCCTGGAAATTCAATTACCTTTAATTTTACCTTCCCCACTTGAACATATTACCCTCTGTCAGAGCCAGTCAGTATAATCAATTAAAATCAAATATGATGTGTTTTCCTCTGATTGATTTACACATGGATTTGGCTCGCTGCCTTGGCATAATTTAATTGTTGCAATAACCCACAAGAACTGTAAATTCTCACCCTTTCAATGCAGTGTTGACATTCATTTGTTCAGAGGACATGAGGTGATGCGGCCTTGAGGGAGCCTCATGCGTTCGACAGATCAGAAATGACACTAGGATTAGTGAACATGATTAGGTCAATGTAGGGGTTTTGGTGGAGATTAATGGTGACTGGGTTCATGTTGTAAAAGTTGGGTTTGAGGTGTAGCAGGGAAAAGATACATTACCGACTCCCAATCTACACAGTGTCACCCCAGAGACTGGAGTTCAATCCCTTCATCAGCACTTTGCTTCTCGGTTACACCCTTTCATCTCTCTTTACTTAGGTTTCTTTCCTAAATTAAACATGAGGAAATAGACCAAGTTTCCAGGGCAATTAGTTGCATTAGAATAAAGATTATTCTGAAATGAAAGGCAACCACATAAATGCAAGGATAAATGGTGACAATTCCCAGCAGTCAAATGATGCGTGAGAGAGACAGTACCTCACTGTAACAACTGAAAAGGATGCTAGCAGAGATACTTATGACTCTCCAGAAAAGTACATCTTGTTTAAAGTCAGTGGCTGGTGGCTCTTTGGTGGTGGTGGCGGCTTTTTGAGCATTTCACATTTTGTTTTCGTACCTTCCCTTCCTTGTTTTCATTCCTGATTTGTGAGCTGGTGAAACCCAATTTTTCATTGCAGCTGATGGGGCAATTGGCTGTGTTCAGACCAATATTTGCACGGCATCTAAACAATCAGCCTTTTCATTTCTTCAAGGGTACTGATAGGAAAAAAAGGAGTTGTTTTGACTAAACAAACAATCCTGTGCACATTCAATACTTTCTTATGTGAATGGTGTAATTGTACTGTTTACCATTATTTATTTATTT
Organism: Etheostoma spectabile; assembly: GCF_008692095.1. Classification (NCBI taxonomy): domain Eukaryota; kingdom Metazoa; phylum Chordata; class Actinopteri; order Perciformes; family Percidae; genus Etheostoma; species Etheostoma spectabile. The sequence continues at coordinate 29,507,074 of NC_045733.1, read as the reverse complement.
ATTTATTTATTTATTTATATATATATATATATATATATAGATATATACACAGTTGTCACATCAGAGTGTTCACATTACAATGTAACTATAGTGCTATGATCAGTTTACCCCACCCCAACACACATTTGTTTTATGGTTGTAATTCCTACTTTTTAAGCACTACAGCAGAGTCATCCAACATGGGGCTTAAGGACGTTGCAGTAATGTAATCTTTGCTGTTAAAAGGACTCTGAGGGCGAGTGTGATAACCTAATAGTGGCTACTTATATACACCACGGACATGCGTTGTACACACACACACACACACACACACACACACACACACACACACACACACACTAAAATTCATCTCCTTATCTGTGTTGTCAGTGCTTTACAGTGCTGTTCTTTGAACAAACGTACAATCATCGCATTAGAAAACACTTAGGCCAAATGCTTTCAGCCTTTAACCTTTCATTAAAATTTGACATTCATAGGTTCAGGAGTGTGTGTTCATCTTCACAGTGATCACACACACAATCAGTAGGAATCGGTAAAGAGCGGATAAGGGCTCTAATCGATACCCATCAGAGTTCCGCTGATCAAATATTTATCCAGGAAGAGGGGGAGAATGGACTCCCTGTCTGTCTGCTCTGTTGGTCGTTTTCTTTTCCAGGTCTGTCTGCACACGTCTGGCCTCTCTGTCTTTGTAATAGGAGTCAACCTCAGGGCCCTTAGTGATTGTTGACACAGTGATGCTTTGCTCAGGAGAAAAGGCTTTTGAACTCTATGTATCTTGATCAAAGTCTGTGACTCGTGGTGTTGAAGTGGGGCAGCACTGTGACTAGGACATGTTTTTACATTAATGAGATGACAAGACCTAAAAGTAGTAAGACTTCTGAGGAGATGCAATCTGGATTGCATGCCAAACCGCAGCAAGCAACCAGTGAGTGACGAGATCTGGAAGAACAATCTGTTTTTCTTTTTCAATGTGTTTGCTCATAAATGTCGCCTCTCTCTCTGTCTCTTTTCCCCTCGCTAATACCTCTTTCATTCTGTCTGAATGGGGACGTGATGACAAAGTTGAATTCCTCTTTTAGAAGGTTGGCTATCGAGGTCTGTGATGCCCATTTTTTGTGACTGTTGAGCAGATGTCCAGGGATAAAAAAAAAAAAAATGCAGATCAAACTGTTTTCTAGACATTCCGTGAACTGCACCAATCACCTTTTGTGTCGACACCAATAGGGTTGATGTATTTTCAGAGGAGAGATGGGAGAAACATGAGGTGAGTTCTTGGTGTGGACAGATATGAGCTATTGAACCAACACAGTTCATAGCAATATTTGTGAATCACCCAGAGTAAAAGGGATTTCTGGAAAGAGAGATTGCTGTAGATTTCTTTTATTTTTTATTTTCAAAGCTGTGGCTACCACAAACAAACACCCTGTAGTGTATGGTTGGTGCAGAAATCTCAGAAACAGATGAGCTAAAAAACCAAAACTATCTGCATAAATAACACTAGAAGTCAGTAAGGGAAAATATGACTTTTTTTGTAATTTGGGCAAAAGTACTTCATCTCGTTGATGCTCAAATCCTGTAAATTAAAAATTTCCATGAAGCAGCGCTGCTCCTTGATGTATTAAATTAAATTGTATAATAAAGGGATGGTTAAACTTGGCAAACTTTAAGGTGGTTGGTTTTGTATTTTGGTATGGTTCTTCGTATTTCCCATCCCTTGTGCTAACTTGTGTGCCACCTGTTAATGATTTTACTTTCACACACCTTCTCGTTACATTGCCTTTATTATGATGAACTGCTCAAGAAGAAAACCTTGGCTTTGACACGGTGAATGCTACATTGTCAAATATTGAATCGATCTAAAGAGCACATCTCCACCTTCCACCATCTAATTAATTAGTATTAACGAGATTCACTGCTCTGTTGTACAGCCATCTATTGCTTTGTCAGGCTGCGATGAACACATTAGCAGCTCCTCCTCAAACAAGATCAGTCCAAGACACACATAACGGAATGTAAAAACATGTTAATTTATTGGCTGTTGGGACCCTCGTCTCTCTGTCACCCTCGCTGGGGGAAAAGGATTACTCCAAAATCTGAGGATGGGAATGTTGGGCAAGGTGATTACTCGGTTATCTTGGTGAATGTTTATCTGTGTTTTTCTGCCCGCTCTTCCAAAAATCTCCAGCAGGTTTAATGCTGGTTCGGTAGTCCGGTTCAGGGGGTTAATTTGCGGCCTGTGTTTTCCCTCCCATTGAGCTTCTCCTTCCAGCTGTTTTAGCTATTGGCAAGCAGCTCTTCCCACTCTTACATCAGCCCTCCCTGGCTCGCTGAACTGTGGAGCTGGCAAAAGTGAATGGTGAGGGGCGGAGGTGCTGCAGGAGAGCAGGAGGTGGTGCCAGTTGGCTGAAGCAGCGAGAGAGTGCTTTTTTTTTTTTTGTTGCTAAAGAGACCCCCTGTAGCTGCAGTGATAACAGAATGATAGTTTTTTACTCCGAGGCAGAGGAGCCGGGTACCTCGATGCAGTGTTAGTAGGAGATAAGACACACACACACACACACACACACACACACACACACACACACACACACACACACACACACACACACACACACACACACACACACAACCACACACACAACACCACACAGAAGTAGAATGTTTGGAGATGTGTGCGTATTTGAAGTGGTCGAGTAGTGTGAAAGCAGCAGTGCAGAACATCCAGACTCTGTGTGTGTCTGTCTGTGTGTCTGTCTGTCTGTCTCCATTGAACTGACAAAGCAACATCCAACAGCTCCACTTATTTAAATCAACTTTTCTGCTTTTCTTTTACTGTGCTTTCTTTGTCACTCCTCCCACTCTTACTAAAAGCAAATGTATTGGCTTGATCTTAATTAAGGAAATATTAAAAATACACGAGCATACAATAAGAGCCCAACTGTTAATTGCTGAGCTGGTATTATTATTAACAGATATTGGCTTATTGCAGATGACATAAGTGTATATGTTGGCAGATATACATTAGACTATTATTTCATGATGTTATAGTTGGATTCTTTATGTATATTTAAGTGAGTGTGTTCGAACTCTGCGTATCAACATTTGCGCTTGTATTCACGGCCACTGTTATCTTTGAATGGGCTTTGGTGTTTAGGTGTTTGGTGTCTTACCAAATAAGTACATTTGAAAAACCCTGTTAATTTGTTTTGTTATGTGATCTTAAAAATGAAGATCAGTCGGTTTCAGATTTTGATATTTATTTGAAATAGATGTCATTTGGCTTAAATGCAGTTTCATTCAGGGTCTATGTATGTTGTCTGTGATATGTCTGGCCTAAAGAGATCCAAATATAGTGTTGTGTGTGTGTGTGTGTGTGTGT
>NC_045733.1:29497277-29503688 GCF_008692095.1 Etheostoma spectabile | reverse complement strand
GTGTGTGTGTGTGTGTGTGTGTGTGTGTGCTGTGTGTGTGTGTATCTCTGTGCAGTGTTGTGGATGATTCATTTCTGTTTCAGTATTTAGTCAGACAAAAGGCCTCTCTTTACTCTTCTGTCCTGCTATACCTGCTCTTTTTCTGCATCATTCTCTTTGCGTCAGTGGTTTTAACTGAAGAGCTGTGAATCCTTCTGGTAACTCCTGTAAACCCCCCCCATTGGCCTGTGCCCCTCCCTCTCCCTCCCTCCCTCTCTCCTTCTCCCTCTGGAAATCTTAGTTTGAAGTGAAGGGTTTCACCCATCCCAGAGAAATTCTGCAGTTGTTTATGATAGTGGCCTACATTTGTATTTCCAGTTGATACAGGTTTTTGTTGTCAGCCCCAAAGCAGAGATGGTCCCAAAAATGTAAGCTGTACTAATTTTGGGATTTCTTTTTAATCACAGGAAATTGTTTGATGAAACCCACTTAAGAAAAACCATGTAAAGTGTGGCTCCATAAATGACAAATTGTGCTTTAATTAACACTCACATTTTTATTAGTTGGTTTACAGTATGTTCTAAGGCCAGATTATATTATTTTTATTGTGTCACATTAATCTCTCAGTGGGGGTAATTTTCCATAAATTTCATTTCTAGCTGTCAAGGTGCGGATCCTTTTTGTAATTCTGCCAATAAAGATAAGCATTTTTCCCACACAGCCTGCGTGTTAAACCACAATAGGGAAATATATTTGTTTCCATCCTAACTGCAGTTACATACAGGATAAATCCATATGCTGCAGAGATTCATGGAGTAACCACTAAGTTGTCTGCTTGGATTGCTTTTTCAAGGTCAGCTCGGGCTCCACTGCACCTGCCGACATTTTTTAAAATGCCTCATCCAGAATGCAAATGAGGCTGTTTGGGTGTTCTCATATCTTAATTTAGACTAAAGTAAGCACTTTTAACTATAGGTTAACTTAGATTTGGAAGCCAAGCCTGCAGGCAGCGGAGTTTCAGCTGTTTTTGAAATGATGCAGAATTCACATTAGAGTGTGTGCTCCCTGTTTGTGCATGTGTGTATGTTTGTGTGCCTGCATGCATGTGCATATGGGGTGGTGGTGTGACTGAGAAGAAAAAGCTCATTTATCACAACATGCTCTGGAACCTTCCAGGGTTCAGCCTGCTGTCCAAGTCTTCTCTAATGAAGAACACCGCTTAGCCTATCAGAGCTTACTTCCAATAAGGCGGCCCCAACTACCAGCCAATCAAACACGTGAGGTTCAGCAGAGCGACGGGCAGAATTGATGAGAGGAGTAAGTCCTAGTGAAGGATCACCATAAGCTGCCTGAGATAACACTACAGCAGAGCCGTCAGCTCCATGGAAATGCAATAAAGCCTGAACCATATCTTAGTGTTGGGCGATGGGTGATAACAGTCCTATAGTGGAGTATGGAAAATAGCCCATTGAAATTCAGTGTGAACGGCAGTGCTTCCAGAGCTATACATGTTGAGCAGTGGAAATAGGATGATGTGTAAATACAAGAGGTCTGCAATATTACCTTTTGGTCGCAACTATTCTTTAATGGGACAAAGAATGAGCAGCTGAGGCGATTTGTTAAATCATGGTTGTTGATGTGTATTGTGCAGGGCCTCTGCTGCTACTGTGAGCAGAATACAGATTACGGTTTAGCTCCATAGTTCACTCTGAGGGCACATTGACGCTCTTTAAAAACTGTTTAACTGAGTCCTCCTCCAGTAGAGCTTTCATACAGTTTGCAAGCACTGAACCGAAGTCAGTTTTGAGGAAACATCGGTCTTATAATGTAAGTCAGCTACTAACCCTTTTTTTATTTTTATTTTTTACACTTTTTGGGTTTCTTTGTAGTGTTGGTACTTTATACTGGTACTTGGCTCTATAATCTATTTTTCTTCTGCTACTTTTAATTGTTCTAAACCTGCTTTTTACATCTACTCTGTACATTCGGCACATAGTGACGAAGTGAGAGGAGTTATTTCAGGCGTCCATCCAAAAGTTAGGGGTGGGAAAAAAAATCTGTTCTTAGACACAAAGCGTTTCTCTCTAGAACAATTCGATGCTCAATTCCGATAAGTTAATAATTGATTTAAAAAAGAAAAGTGGATTTTTTTTATTTAAAAGTTACGGTCTCCAGACATGTACAAATCAGAAAACATGGTGATTGAAAGAGGATGGGATAATGGACAACAACTTAGAGTTTACACAAGAGTGAAGAAAAAAAACACACAAAAATGGTCAAAAGAAGAAAATAAATTGTAAATATTAACATGTTCTAATAAGACATACATAAAATAATTAGGGAAACGCATATAGGCTGTTCATCTACTATATAACATTACATCTGACCCTCATGTTCTAAGAAGCCAATTCTCCACCTGAAACGAATCCTGAGGTGCCCAGAGATTCCCACCCCTAGTGAAAGTGCCGTTCATTTTCTGCTGTTGTTGGGTGACAGTCGGTCAGACAGACAGGAGTCACGTCTAAGGTTTGGATGGACATGAAACTCTTATGTTTGATTCAGGAGAGAAGCATCTGTTAAGAAACATCCAATCACTTAAAAATTGTCTCAGTAAAATTCTGTTGGAAAAAAAACCTTCTCAGAAAACAGAACAGGCATGATTTAAACTGATGGCAATAACATAAACCTGTAGTGGTTTTATATTATTTGGAAAACTACAATGTTTCTGTGTTGAAGAACATTGATGATACCATCAAAGAAATTGTTTAAAAAAATACTTCCAAAACCAGCAGCTTCTCTCACTTCACAGCTCTGCTGCATGCCTCTCTTCATCCTGGAAGCGCAATCCCTCCTCTGCTTAGATTTTCCCCACTGTTAACTGTTTTTTTCCCTTATGAGAGTCTATGGTACAATTATAGTGTGTTTTATGTTGTACAGATTATAAAGCCCAAACTTGTGTGATTGTAGGATATAGATAAAATTGACTTGAGATGTCGTAAAAATACAAAGATTTATGTGTAGGATAAGTTTGATCTTGACATCTTGAGTTCTAAATCCTCTGAAATTGTAAGTGAAGATAAATTCACCTTTCATAAATTACAATGACTGGGGCTCGATGTTGTTTTCACCGCCTTCACATTAAAGCATTTTCTCAGGTGTGCATTGACATGATTAATGACTGTTGGTTTGTGGGCTTTGACCAATGATTATTGGACCGTTGCATCTCTTATCTTATCAACCTGCCAAGATGCTGCTTGTCTGGATAAAGGTGTCGGTCACGGGAAATAACTTCTCAAGGACTTCTGTGTGTTGACTTGTAGTAAAAGTGTGTCAGGAAAGCAAACTCCAGTAACTGTTTCCTCACATAAACCTGGCCTCATTTTACAAAGGCTTTCACAATGAAGGCTTTACAGGCATTACAAATGAGACCTGGAAGACTAGTGTCTCTGGTCTGTTTGTTTTATGTTTGGTAGTAATTTGTCTTACTGGAGAAAGCAGGTTAACATTTTTAATTGTCTAATCCAGTGTGCTACTTGTTAAAAAAAAATTGTAATGATGGAAGTACCAAACCAGCAGATTAATTTAAACTGTGATCCAGTCCATGCAATCACATCACTTTTTTGAAATGCTCTCTTTGGCTTGGAGAAAGAGTTTGGTGTTGGCAGCTGGCATCAGAGACAAATTGTCAAACAGCCAAGTGGGCCTCTCCGGTGCTGTTGCATTTGCAGCCTAACGTAACTGTAACGTGTGTGTGTGTGTTGCTTGAAGAGAGAGAAACGACCATCAAAGTCAGATGATATCGACTGCAGTCCAGAGGTGCTGTCGCAAGCTGATGATGTATGAGACAAGGAGAAGCGTTCATCAACGGACGGGAAGATTACTCCTCCATCCCGGCTCTCAGATCTCCTCTCCTTCTCTCTCTCTCTCATCTCTCTCTCTCTCTCTCTCTCTCTCTCTCTCTCTCTCTCTCTCTCATTGCCTCTGTCACCTCAAGTGAGGATCCATCACCCTCTCTCCACAGTGGCTCTCCTCATCGATCCAGCCTTTTCTTTTCCTCCTCCTTGATCAGGAGCTCAGGGGTTATTGTCCCACTGTAACTTCCGTTATCAGCAGATCTAAACCCAACTTGAGTCACAGATTCCAAGGTTACAGAATAAAACAGGGTATCTACCAGTCTTAAAAACCCCATTAAATTTAGCTTCCTCCAAAAAGGCCTTAGAAGGTATTTAAAAGGTCTTAAATTAAATTTATAAGTTTTCAATGTTTTCTTTTGTCTGTTGTTGGTAGTAATGTCATAAAATGTTTTTATTTTTTTATCTGATTGAAAGCTCTAAACACAAACATAAGTTTCACACTTCTAAACTGGGCATTATGACAACATACTGTAAATCCTCAAAACAATACAAAAATGTCTATGGTATGTATATTTATCATTTCTATCCCAAGTATACAAACATAGGCTTTAACATGTTATTTCATAATGGACAATTTATTTAATGACCAGAAAACATGCTATATCGTAATATACTGTATATATCGTTATCGATATGAAATGACTTATATTAGGGATAACAACTTCACCAATTGTTCACTGCATATCTCTTATCGTTCTGTGCATGAGAACCCTGCTCTGTGCTCCATTACTCTTAGTCACTAATCGTGGGAATCATAGCTGTTGTTGCGGCTGTGCTCAGCACAGATCTTACGCCTGATGATGCAATCACAGGCCAAGCATTAGCAAGAAAATTTCAACCCCCAAGACCTTGAATCACTGTCAAACATTGTGAGACTTTGAAACCAGTAAAGATAAAGTTTGAATTTTTAAAACTGGAATGTAGGAATAAGACTTTGAAACCCTTTTTTATTTTGTCGCTGCTCGTCCCGTGACCACATTATATCCTGCAAGATTTGGATAGAGGCTTCTGATGATATGAAGAGGTTTGTCAAGTGTACATGGTCATCTATGTGAAGTAGATCCTGTAGATTGACAAATTGGTGAAATGGGCCTTGAAATTCAAGCCAGGTCAGCAACAACTCTGACTATTAGAGCTGGTTGTCGTTAAAAAATACAGGATTCAATACCAGTACCAGAACCGTGACTTTGATACTGATTCCTAAACAATACTTTTTTCAATACCAGTTTTATAAAACAAAAAGAAATTACAACATTACATATTGGGGCACAATTTTTTAAATTTATTTTTCAGCTCCTACTCCGTGAATCCCGTCTTTGTGTAACATAGTTATTCCTGCGTGCCTCTGCAACGTGTAACGTAAAACAGCCAATCTCAAACATTATTAGATTCTGGTAGAAACCGGTTGTTGTCATTAATGCTTCTGCTCTCTACCTACCTAAGTCATTAATTAAAGGATTTTTTCATAGATGTCCTTAATTAATACAACATATATGCATTTTGAGAAATGAAGACACTGAAGTAGAGGTAGATGAGAGAAGGTGAAGTCAAAACAAATCAAGGACCCCACACGTATAATTCCAGGACCACGTTCAACATTAGATACTAAAGATGTCTGAATGAATTAACTGTGGGAATGGTTCATACAAGAGCTTTATACGCATTGACATAAGGTCCAAAAACTTATAACAGCTCTCCTACATGCAGACAAAATACTTGTTCAGTTTGTAGCGTCAGCAGCAATTGTTCAACGCTCTACTGACATTGCTGTAGTGACAGCATAATGTCATTCAGTCCACATCTGTGTGTCAGTCTGATGCTTTGATTCCAAAGTAATATGCTTAAAAATCTAATGAATGGAATTTATTAATACTAATACCACAAGAACAACAGTTTTATTGGTATCTGAATCATACTGCCAACCACCCTATCGTTGTGTAGAAACCTTGGCCCTCATTTATCAACCTAATGTAGAAACAGGCTTAGATATGAGCGCAGAAATCCTCTTACAACAGGCTTCACGTGGAATTCATGAAATGTTCGTATCACATCAGTCGGAGCGTGACAATGATCGTACATTGATAAATGCAGCGGCTGGAAACGAACGATCGTATTTAAAAATCAAGCCCCAATATCTCCGTGTTGAGGCCTCGCCACCTACTATTTACGACATGGCCAGATGTAATCCGGCTAAGAAGCTGCACTTTTCAGAGGTAGAAATTAAACCCTGACATCTCAGTTGAATTTAACGTGTGTCCTATTTGGCAGCCTAAAAACTGGATTTGAAGGCTGTAGAAAGAATGCTGAAAAGAAAGAGATCACTAAATCGGACTCCAGCTGAAGTTTATTTAATTTATACGTCCTTGTCATGTTTATGCTATAGTCCTAATGGTAATACATAGACTTGTGTTGCAATCCCTTAAGCCGACATATAGGTGGACCTATATTTAATAAACACACGGTAGCGGACTTTATGCAGTGTATTTTACTCATGTTTTTTTTTTTTTTTTGTGAGTCA
>NC_045733.1:29497188-29497267 GCF_008692095.1 Etheostoma spectabile | reverse complement strand
ACAGCTTTGAGGGAGAGCGTGTGTCCTCTGCCCCCCCGTGCTGGACCACCACCCCGACCCTGTCTCCTGACAGCAGAGG
>NC_045733.1:29493461-29497178 GCF_008692095.1 Etheostoma spectabile | reverse complement strand
GGAAAAACAAGCCGAAATATGTCGGTCAATGGCAGAAAGAAATCGTTCATTTTTCAACACTTTAGTAAATATCAAAATGATAATCAGTGAAATAAGATGGCATAGATTGTGGATGACGTTATAACCTCTCAGCCCTGGCTGCCATATAATTACTTTCCATGAGACAGACATACAGGTCAGCTTTCTGCATTAATTTAGCTCATATACACACATAATATTACCCATATGGGAATATTGTGTGTGTAAATATGCAAAGCCATTTTTTCATCCATTGAGTCTTAATTGTCTTTTTAACAATTTGTCTCAGTCTGACCATGGAAACCCACCATCTCTGATTAATGAGCATTTTGAAATTCCGTATATCCACTTTGCCGCCTGCAATCCTTCACCAAAGATAAATGGATATGTAAATAAATAAAGTCCAGGAAGGAAGATGCATGAACAGTGCATGTTGTAAATTGATTTCCACTTCACTGCGCTTTGACTCATTTACTCAGCTCAGAATACCTTGTAAGCCTGCGGGTGGGTGTACACAGTGTTTGCCTTTTGTAGAGCATTCGGTGCCAAAAAGGTTCTATTTTAATCTACGTTATTCTAAATTTTTTTTGTGATTAATTTAAAAAAAACAAAAAACAGCCAGACAAAAGTGGAAGACATTTGTCCAGATGACATTGCACCTTTTCCACAATCCTTCCTGGCAATCAAATGTTTTCACCCCAAAGAGCAGAAATACGGGAAGGAGGGAGACACAACAAAAACACAACAGCAAGAACGATGTCACTGCTAGCTCCAAACAAGAACACACAGACACAGACCAACACAAACGACGGCATTGACAGGGAGACCGGCATAAGACTAAAGGGAAACACACACACACACACACACACACACACACACACACACACACACACACACACACACACACACACACACACACACACACACACACACACACACACACACACACACACACACACACACACACACACAGAAGTGAGAAGCTGTAGCACAATTCTACGCATGGATTTCAAGGATTCAGGAATGCTGAGCCAAGTGTCCAAAGTCTTTCCCTGTGCTCCATTTATGCCGTGGAGAGGTTCATATATATGACATCCAAAAAGGAAAGGGTCCATGTACTAATAGACAAGTCATGAGATGGTTTCCAACGGGTTGTAAATCCAGCAAAAACGGCACGTTTGAGTTTTAGAGAGCTGGTGGGCTGACAGATCATTCAGAATCAAAACATTGACAGTAACAGGTACAGTATCATTAATCAGGCCAGTGCATAAAGGGATGTTAATTATTTTTATGTGATGCATTTTCACAGGGGTGAGAAATGTCCTATAAATGAAATTGTAGTGAATCAGCTGATGGTCTGGATTGCGTAATACTTCTGGAATGTTTGACCATACATCATGACCAGTCGAGGTCGATACTCAGGCCTGGGCAATCGCGTACCCAGATACCCTCAATAAGAAGGCCAATTTCAGGAACCACTTAGGCAGGGAGCACAAGAGATATTGAATAGCATTAGAGCCTTTTAGCCCCTCTTTCAGCCCGACGATGCAGATGTTGCATAATTGGTTTCTGACCTCCATATCTGCTAGCTTCACCTCCAGCTTTTGTAAAGCATAGCAATGGCTATCAAGAATACTTCTGTTGCTGTCCACGGTAGTTTTTAGATTGTCCACATCAGATCTGATACAACCAAGGCTTGTAGTTAGAGTTGTCCATGCTGGGCATGGATAGCAGTTAGCCTCTCATCGCTGTCAATCCCCACCTGTTGAATCTGAGACTGAATCTGAGAAAAACGTGGTTCAAGGTAGCTTTTCTTTTTCCCAGTAATGCCTCTGCAATGGCATCTGTATTGCCGTGTTGGGTTTTGTTCTTCTTTGACATTCTGCTTTAAATGACTATATCAAGCACAAAGTGATCGATTATTGGAGTTGGAACCAGATAACACAACTATTCGGCAAGGTTTAGCCGGGACCTATAAGTTAAGCCGCCATCTCTGTTGAGCCGATCACGTGACTCTATTTTCATCTACGTTAATGAATTTCAGTTCATCAGCAGGATATCTCATAACCTTAATGAGAACAGTTTTTGATAAATAAAAACACAGAAGTTGTGGTTGTTATCGGGAAGTGGAATTTCTGCCATTAGATGATAATTAGGTATCACAATGAAATTAGCAGAGAAAGAAATTGAATTCAAATTCTTAAGGTTCTTAAGGTTATTTTTCAAGGCCAAGAAATCAAATCTGTTTGTTTAATGGAAAGTTAAAGTACTGTACAGCATCGACAAACCCTTCCTTCTAGTTCGATCTGATTGTACATTCTCCTGACACGTTGCATTCTTCTCATGGAGAATAATTTCTTGTTTCCCACGTATGGCGGGCAGGTGTGTTATGGCGGACCGCTTACTGCGCTGCCTTCTGGTAATTGGGGGTTAGGGGATGTGTGTGTGGTGTTAAGAAGTAGCATCCAGCAGCGGGTGGTGTTAAGGTGGAACAGCATGCAGCTGACTGACGAGGTGTGCTTTTGATGCATCTCATAGCATTCTCCTCTCACCCCCGTCTCTCCTTTTCTCTGGCTGTTTGCTGTGAGGGAGTTATAGAGTGAATACATGCTAATGAATGGAAATGCTTGTGTGCTGCAGTGCTGGGTGAGATGGCAGATATCAGGTTTTAATAAAGCAGCACAGAGCACATCTTTGTCTCTGGTATTTCTTTCTCCTTGTTTTTTCATCTGTTCTGCATGAGTGGATGCTACCAGCAAATGCAAACCTTTGTCTGCCTTTGATTCACTTTCTCCAACACGTACTCTCAATGAGTACCTACATGTGTGTACACTTTTATTGAAGCCTGTATACATATGTACATCTTCTATAGTCTTCAGATGTGCGCCTTTTCTTAATCCCCCCCACTACACCCAGAATACTGTTGCAATTTCTTCATGGTAAAAAGAGCATTACTTAAAATCTGCAACATATTTTAGAGCCTCATAGAATGAGCAGCACAGTTATCTGCAGGAAGTCTTCCTGGGGAGGTATTTTGCATATTTCCAACTGGGAGGAGACCCACGGGCAAACCCAGAACACACATCTGGTCTGGGAACACCTCTGGATCCCCCAGGAAGAGCTCGAGGATGTGACTAGGGAGAAAGATGTCAGTGCTACTTTGCCTTGCCAGCAGAAAATGGATACTATTTACAGTATAGTGTACAGTTAAGCTAGTTTATTAGAGCTGACACCTACTTGAGTGTAAAATGGCCATCCTCTGTGCTAAAAACTAAGTTTCAGAAGCCAACAATCCTTGCAGACAAGGTGGTTTTGTTTTCTTTTGTATTGAATTTATTGACCTTTTTAAATTGTGCCAGTATTGTAGCAGTTGTTGTGTTTCTACAGATATGGTACTGTTATTGTAGTTTCATGTAAGATTACTTTTCTTTGATAGTGTTTTTTTTTTAGCATTCTTCATGCAATTTTCCATTGGCATTAAAACACTCATCTGGAAACGAATCATCTGGGTCACCGCTGTGGTCAGCTGCAAGGTGTTTTATCTGAGAATGGTGTTTATATTTGGCTCACACTGTTATGTGAGTGCATTCATATAAGTCTTGCTCATGTCAGCCATCTATCATGTCACGTCTGTCTTCCATCCCTCTTTCACCATCTTCCCGTTCTCTCCCCTTTTTGCTAATTTCCCTTCATACGTTA
>NC_045733.1:29491719-29493451 GCF_008692095.1 Etheostoma spectabile | reverse complement strand
TCCCCCTCCCCCCATCACTGTCGTCACTCTGCCATCTCTCTTTTGCCAGAGGCCATTCAGATTTCTGAAGGGGTTTCCCTCTCCCATTGATTTCCTGCGAGCCCCCTACTGTGAGCAAGACACTCCAGGCCCCTCACCCCACTGTGCTGATTTACTCAGCCTGAAATAGCATAATGTTTTTGAGACACACCTCCCCTATACACTCGCACACACACTTGCACAACCCTCCCAGGCTCATGTAACGGACTCCCTGCAGCGTGCTGGCAGGAAAGGAGCCGGACACCTGGCTGAGGTATTACCAATCCTTTTAAACCAGCCAAGCTCTGGCTTCACTGGAGCACAAGGTGGGGTTTCACACACATCAACATACACATGTACTGAGATTTTTGTCTGTCCTGTGTTATTGAGGAAATATCAGAGGACTACTGTACATTCATGCCATTAACTTTTAAGTGTGTTTACACATTTGGCTACAATTAGAAAAGAAACAGCGGGATGTCAGTAATTTCCAATGGAAATCTGCAACATTAGGATGCTCTTAGCAGCAGAGAGTTGCGAAGTGGCAGCAAATGGCACAACAATTGGGCAGTGATAAAAGTTAACGTTTATGCAGAGGCCCTGCGCAGGGCTGCAGGTTTGCAAAGAAAAAGTGCTGTAGAAAGCAACTGCCTGTTGGCACTGTATTTGTAAACAAGTTCAGCAAGAAAAATCCTCAAAAGCGACCAATAAGCAGCAAGACGCAGTCAGCATCTTATCATCCATATGTCTGAATGCACCCAGTCCTACATATTCACTACCTCAAAACTACCTTTGACTCACTGCATAATAATACTTACTCCTGATTTTAACATTTTAAATCAAATGTCACTTAGACTACCTGAACCTTCCAGGTGTGGAGATGGTGGATGAGCTGTTTTGCGCTGCAATATAACAAAAGCAGACACTGTATCTTGTATCTTATGCAGCTTCTTTTTTTTAATGTGCATTGTGAAAATCCCATCTATGTTTTCTCCCTCTGTTAAAGGAACACACCGACCGGCTTCTGAGAATATAGTTTCCAGTATGTATATGGTTAGAAGATGGCTGTGTCTCAAGTGACCTTGTTATTTGAACACGCTGTGACTATACAAATCACAATGTGTAAATAGGAACATGTTGGCATTATTTTGTCACTTCCTGTGAGCAATAGGCTAGTTGGAGCTTGTTTCCTCCAGCATCTGTGCTAAACTAGGCTAGCTGTGTGCCAGACAGAGTTACGACACGCACGGAGATGAGAAGGGCACATATGGACTAATCTCAGTCGGGTATACGGTGAGTAAGCTAAAGTCCCAATAAGTCGGTGTGTTCCTTTAAAATGTTTGATTGTACACTTTGTGCGCACTTTTCTCCATATGGTGTGTTTACCTCTAAAACTGCTCTGTGTCTGTACTGTATGCCAGTGTGGAGGAGGAAGGGAGGTCCCTGTGAACCACACCTCAGCCATTGTCTGCACATCTGGGGAGTCATTCAACAGTCTCCATTCATCCCCAGCAATCCCTGACTAGATAAGGTACAGGACCTGCGTCTCCTGTCTGCAGAGAAGCGCTCAGCTTTGTTTTCTCAGTCAGAAAATACACCACAGAGCTCCGAAAATGGAACGGTCACACTTCTGAATACACAATGGATTCACTGTGTAAACTCCCTCTTTTACCCCACTTTCTCTTTCTACCCTTTCCTTTCTTCTCATCTCTTT
>NC_045733.1:29475315-29491709 GCF_008692095.1 Etheostoma spectabile | reverse complement strand
CCCCCCCCCCCCCCTCTCTGGGTAATTGTGGCGACCCAGACGCTGCAACCTCTGCAGAATATCAACACACTCTAAATGCCACCTTACTCAGATTCTCTAGAGAGCTTTGAAAGGAGAATAATATGGAGCGGAGATGGAGCTGCTGCCGATCTAGATGTTGATAGTGTTGGTTGGAGAAATGACTAAAATGAATCTGCACACAAGAATATACGTGCACTGCATTTAGACCACCATATCTTGAAATTGTATTCACAGTTCATTTTGCAATCTTTTGTTGCTCTATAAGGCTTATAACAGTTTTGCACTGCCAATGCTTTTCTGGACGAATTCAACTTAATGCTCACGTACATAGGTATTTTTGTAAACAAGGTTTTTCTCAAGGTTTTTCTCTTTCGTTCTCCCAACCAAGCAAGCAAAAATCTGTCCAAATGAAAACGCAAAAACACCATTAAAACGCTGTAAAGAGCATGCCAAACAAACAGGCCCTGATACAACCCTAACCCTAAAGCCATGTTGGCCAAGGTTGATACTGATATATTGAACTGCAGGAATTATGTTCCTGTTACGTTAGTTTGCCGTTTTCTGAATTGGGAATCCCTGGTCCCACAAAATGAAGTCTGTTATAAAACCTAACATACGGTATGCCCCTATTCAAAGATTTGTACAAATGGTGGATTGTTTATAGCCTTTTGGTTTCCTAAGTGACAGACTGTTTACCCCGGTACAAAACCAAAATAACTAAAACAGGAAGGAGCAAAACTTGGTGAAAGTCACAGAAGCCTTGCAGATTATATAGAACTTTTAGTTTGAAAAATAACACTTAATAGTTAATGTGACGACCAAGTTAGGCGTGGAAATATTGGCAACGTTTGAGAAAGTTTTTAGTTTTGACTTAACTTCCTCTCCTTTTTCATTTTCATATTTGCTGTTGTCCCTGGTGCTCCAGGCCTCATTCATGTCCCTACACTGGGTTTCCTCTTCCTGTGCTGGAGCCACTAGATTCACGTTTTCTCTCTAGTTAACTCCTATTGATCTCTGTGCTTGAGACATGCTGTTTGTCACACAATCTACTCCACACCGCAGGGATAACAATACTGGTGTACATGCTCCAAATATTAAAGTGACTTCTGTATCCTTGCACGCACAGGTAATGAGTCGAGGGGAGTTAGGGTAAATACAATCAATACTCTTCACATGGACTGCTGGTACAGACAGCATCTAGGCAATCTTTGGTGAGAGACCAAGGTAGCAAAATGAATTGTAGGGCTGCAACTAACGATTAATTTCACTGTGGATTAAACTGTAGATTATGTTCTCGACTAATTGACGAGTTTCTTGGTCTAAAAAATGTCAAAGTGTGCAGTTTGTTGATCATTGTTTCCCAAAGCTTTCCCCCCCAAAGATATTCAGTATACTGTCATAGAGGAATGACGAAACTAGCACCCATATGCCAGCTGCCTGGCGCTGAAAGGGTTTATCTAATAACTGGAAAAATATCTTTTCCACATATTCATAAGCCATAACCCTATATGTTACTGACTACATGCGTCTGTGTGATTGCAACACAGTTTCCTCTCTTTTTGTACATCTTTGGGATGATGAGGTGTTTTCTAATTTGATTACATATCTTCTTGATATCCTTTCCATTTCTCTGTGGGAAGTAATTTTTATATCGTTATATCGTAAACAAATGGGTTAACTTGAAATTTGGTGGACAAATTGCTTTTGGTTGATTAGGTTTTTTTGTTGATGCTTATTTGGGATTTCTGTCTGGGAAAGTCAGATCTGTCTTTCCTTTTAAGTTGAATGCATTTGTATTTACACATTTTTATCATTTGTGACAGAGGTGTAAGGTCCAAATGAGATAGTCAAAGCAGACAGAGATAGGGTGTAATGGAGGTCAGAGATAGATGTGATATTCAACAAACGTCCCTGGATTTAAACTGGGAAGACCTTGTGTAGAAAACCAATCTTGAGAAACAAATGCTAAAAAAAAAATTAAAGGGTGCGGTTTCTAGTCAAATTTTTATAAAAGGTTTGGAACAGTGTCTTCTTTTTTGTTTTTTACACAGCTGGGGAAAGTGATGTAATCCGTTTTTAGCAGAAGGAATTGAAGTAAAAGTTGAAGCAAACTCCCTTTGCAGCCTAATCTGAGAGCTGTTGATCCTGCAGGTGGAGGGATTTCCTTCTGCTGATGGATGCAACAGCACTGCCCATCCACCGACTGACTGTCATGGGGGGGACAACCCCAGCCCTTTGGTGTCTCTTCTTTTTCCTGTTTCTATTTTCCCCTCTCCTCTCTTACTCATACTCACACCTGAAAAGCAAAGTGCAGTTCTAGAGTGCTGCTAGAGCTCCCGTGAGCTTAGCATCTGTTGGATTACTCTCACTTTGACCTGGACTGTAAAATTGATTGACGCCAGGCGGTGTCACAGTCTCTGCTGTGTCTCGGTCAGGATATCGACTGATTGGAAGAGATAGCGGATGAGACTAATAAAATATTAAAACGCAGCGGCCGGCGTCTGTGTTGGGCACTATAACATGCTGACATGAGCTATTGAACCCATGCGTTTATCACTGCTGTGGAAGAACGCACAGAGTCCCAGCATTGATTTGGAGTTTCTTTTTACTGCCTTTTTTAATGACAGACACACTTAGGCACTTTTGGCAAAAGTCTTTTCAAGCCTTGGGGGTTGGGGGGTAGATGGGTGGCAGCAGCTTTAGGACTCCAGCCAACAACGAGCCGGCATCCTGGAAACCTCATCCTCTTTATAAATAATAAAACAAGCATCGTAAAAAAAACAACAAAAAAAACAATCTCAGCCCACACTCATATTCTGCCAGCCTTCCTGGCTGCACTGACTGCTGCTCCTTTATATATTTCTTATATTATCTCTTTATGTGTGTCTATTGTTGAGTAGTGGGCAGGTGATGGCACTGCCCCCCTATCCAGGCTGGGTCTCTGTATTCGGCTGGAATGCAGAGGTGCATCCCTCAGGGGTCTTTAGGAATTGAATTGTTTGTCTACTTAATTTGCTCCTCAGACTCTCCGTCACACCTAATGAGATTCTGCAGGTGCATCGGAAATTCTTTTTAAATCTGTTGGTTTAAGATAAAGAATTCCTGAATAAGGACGACAAGCCTAATTTTTTTGCCTTGCCTGTTGCAGCTGATAATTCATTAAGTCAAACCTGGCACATTGCGTTATTCTTTTATTTATTAATTTTTTTAAACCTGTATTTCTTGCCACACACACAGGTATACGATGTGTCTTTAGATGTTGTCCTGTTGAAGTCGTGGCTAAATACCCCTCAGCTTTTCTCATTACGATAAATAAGTGTGTAGTATTGGACTTTGTGTGTGTGTTCAGTCTGCCCAGCATTGAGAAAATGAGAAAAAGAGTGATTTTAAAAGGGAAACCAATCGCCTTACACAGCTGCCCTGACCTTTTGAGAGCAAAGATGAAGGGGTGTTGGAGAATAATGGAGGGTGTGTTTAGAGAGCAGAGCTGAATATCACCATCATCCCTACCACCCTCTTGCCAGGTGCAGCGTTCTTCTTTTTGATAGTGCGAGCCTAATAATAAAAATAAAATGTCAGCCTGTGTGAATGTCATGCCGTCTGGGCAGGTCAGCTGCCATTAAACTCTAATTTAAAAACATTATGCATTTCTGTGCTTATTCTCATAGGCGTTGGTAGTGCAGTGACAACTACGTGAACCCTCACTGTCTTAACTACAAAAAGCCAACCGTGTTAGCTGGAACACTTATAGTTTTGACTAGTGCTGTCAGTTAAACGCGTTAACGGCGTTAACACAAACCCATTTTAACGTCAATTTTTTTAATCGCGACATTAACGTTCTTTTCGGCCTAGTAATGTGAATGTAATGTGAGTTCCGTCAATCCAAAAAATTATAACATGTCGTGAGAATTTCTATGACGTCATTATGGAATCTTAAAGGTCCAATGTGTAGGAATTTCTCCCATCTAGCGTTGATCATATATCGCAATCAACTCTCTCGCACCACGCAGTTCCAAGTACGTAGCTGCGGTAGCCTTTAAGCTTCAAAAAGCTGCTCTCTTTCCCTTTTTAATATCTTTTTTTTCTTTTTCTGGGTGAAGAAGAAGACTCCTGTTCCTGAAATTTGGATTTTTAACACTTGTTCTCCATGTTTCCTTCTTAAAACTTGCCGGGGCCGGTAAGCTACAATACCCGTTAACAGTATTAGCTGTAACTGTGAGTTTATCAAGTAACGGAAAAAATGCAAAAGGCGGAGCAGTATATCCTGTATGTCCCCCACCGGCTAACGTATTTCAAGATGGCGCATGAATATGGACCGTCTATCCCAGCCAAAATAAATACTTGGAATTGATGGTGGTGGTAAATATTTATGAAATAGGAGAAGTTTGGGAACAGGCAACACAGATTTTGATAATAAACAACTAAAGATGTTACACACTGGACTTTTTTTAAAAGATTTCTGACTGGTCGGAATCTATTTGCAGATATCTTGAATTGGCGTACTTATTAGCCGGTATGCCATCAAGGGTTTCTTGAATCATAATTCAGACTAGTCAACCTGCATGTATAATATTTCTCCCCATCTCTTTCTTTCTTGTCATCTCTGCGTCTCTCTTTAACCTCTGTCTGACAGCCTATTCTCATGTCACAGTAATTGTTGGTTTTTATCATTGACACGTCGACACATTTCATCTCCAGCTGTGTTCAGTGCACTCAGTGGTGAAATCCATGCGTGGGCTGTTGTTTCAGTGTGTGCACGTGTGTGTACGTGTGTGTCTATATCTGCCTCAGTGTCGTGATGTGCTGTTAAAGCTCTCCTCGGGGCTTCGTTGTGTGTGACGCGTCAAACTGTGTCCCCTGTATTTTGTTCTTGTTTTGTGCCCTTGAGCACTCTCTGTGTGTGTGTGTGTGTGTGTGTGTGTGTGTGTGTGTGTGTGTGTGTGGTGTTGTTGTTGTGTGTGTGTGTGTGTGTGTGTGGGTTGTGTGTGTGTGTGTGTGGTTTGTGTGTGTGTGTGTGTGTGTGTGAGAGCTGGGTGGGCTGGTGGTGGGGGGTCCTTGAGCAGGTGGTACACCTTAGGGTATGGCACTGCGTGCCTGCAATAATTTGGGAGTGAGATTCACGCTGCCTACAATACCTAATGGTTCATTCATTTGGTTTCAGTTCCTCTACTCCCTGGAGCTGAGTAGATGCTAAACACTCGTGACATCACTACACACATTAAAAAAGAAGATGGGGAAATTAATTGTAATCCAAGTGGAGGTACTTAGTTACTTTAAGATTTTTTGAGTGTCATTTTTAGGCCTTCATTATTGACAGGACAGCTTTAGACATGAGGAAAAGAGAGGGAACGACATGCAGCAAAGGGCCGCGGGTCGAAACCAAGCCCTTGGCTGCTGCGTCGAGGACTGAGCCTCTGTATGTGGCTGCACCCTCCACCAGGTGAGCTACCCAGCCGCCCAAGTTATGTTACTTAGAAGCGGCTTAGCACTGTATGCTTTCAGACCAGCTGGGATATTTTCTTTCGCAGGGCTAACAAGCAAAACAAAGAAAAGGGAGTGACAGGCAAAGCACAGCTCATCTTTGTGGTGGGCAGTCGGCATCTCTTCAGTCTCTGCCATTTTGACTTTTCACTCTATACTTTCTCTGCACTCAGTTTTTTGATTAGACACAAACCTTTATTGAGAAAAACGAGTGCACAATAAAGGCAAAATTACAATTATTTTTAACACAGCGCCTCATGTCAAAGATCAGTTTATTGTCAATATTATGAAAAATAATTATTTGCAACTTCCACACCTTTCACTTGATGTCCTTGAATTAATCTGTCAATTGTTTTGCAATTTATTCACTTTGAAAAAATTTCAAAAAAGTTGAAAATTCCTAGAGTTCCCTGAGCCCAAGGTGACATCTTTAAATTGCTTGCAACTCAAGCATATTTAACAGTCAGCTCATGTGAAATAGAGAAAAGCAGCAGATCACACATGAGAAGCTGAAACCAGAGACTGTTTGACAACAACTGTCTTCTGCATGTTGAAGATGTGCCTGTCCTTGTACTGACTGTGCACTGTGCTTTTTTTTTGCTTTATTGCTGTTGTTGTGATTTAAACCAACAGGCGTGTACTCCTCTGTATGTGCTGTGTAATTTTACGCCTGCAGTTCTCCTAAGATAAGATCACATATTTAAAGAAGACTTTATGCGTAAGAGTGCATTGCTAAGTCTTAAAAGGAGCCTGACGGTGCGCTATTCCCAGCAGAAATCACTCTGCTTCTGGCTTTCTTAATCTCCCATCCGTCATCCATCACAGGGAAGGGGCTGTCAAGGCCTCACATCCCACAGCTACTTTCTATACCCCCCAGCCCACCCACTCTCTCCCCCTTCCTGAACAGGGGAGTCCTCATTAATGGTGACAGGTGAGCATCCCCCAGAGGTACGGGACCGGTCAGGCCGGAGGGGTGGATGAGGATTTGGATGGAGGTAATGGGGAGATGAACACGGGGAGGATCCTCTCTGTATCGGGTGCAAAGTAAACTGTCCCTGGTGGGGGGCCATTATGGGGCTCTGGTGGTCTAGAGAGGGAGGAGGGAGCTAGGATGAACAGACAATACAATGGTATAGAGGAGAGCAATGGCACCTTTTAAAAGACAGCAGGTAGTGTTTGCTTGTTTGATACGATAACTCTCTCCCTATGACCAGCGACGACCGCACTAATCCAGTAAAGCCGTAAACAAATGCTTTTTACATTAGGGATCAACTGATATGGAATGTTTTCATTTTTTTTATTCATCAGCCTTAGCCGATGACACAGCAAGTATTGTTTAGATGTAGCCGGTGTAGTGTGGATGTGGTGTCAGACACAAACATATTGCAGGTTTGGGGTCATATTAAGCCTCAGCAGCACATCCTTCTTCCCAGACTCCCTCCCTGCATGTAAACGGAACACTGCTGCTGGTAATGGGGACAAACCATAAAAACAGAACACACATACTGTACAAAGCTGGTAGTGTTTACTGCTCAGCACACACAGTACATACTCATTGCAGTGGTGATCAGATCTGTGTTTTTGCTGTGATTCTGCTGAAGGGGCAGTGTGAGGAGATCAGAGGCTCCAGATAACCTCCCATCCAAAGAGGAGTGGTGTTTTTGAAGGAGAGGAGTGGGCGAGGGTGAGAGGGAGGGGAGCATCTGGTAACTGACAGAATAACAGATTGACACACGGCACCTTGGGTTAATTTTAGCCTGCCGCTGACACTTTCTTTTGGGGAAAAAGAAATTTCTACAAGGCAACACATTTTATATTTTTAGCACCACAAATGCAATAAGTTTGCCTTGCTGTCAACACGTTCTCTGGGTGGCTGCTTGTTGGAAATATTGATCCAAATCTGTACAGAGAGCTATTTCAAATTTATGTCCACTTAGCTTGGAGGCTTTTACTCCCAAAACTTAAAGTAATGCAGTGTTTTATGCTAAGTCTTTTCCATGTTAAAGGCTCTCCTTTTAATGAAAACATCCTACACTATAATGGAGCGTTGTCATTCTTGCTGCTCAGTGTTTGCCTTGCACTACAAAAGAATGACAGCAGTCCAGTTTCTCCTGCCCACAGTGTGGGAATTCCACACTGGCAAACTGTCACCTCCACTGCAGACCAGACTTTTTTTGAGGCCTGTTGTTTATGCCACCTCACTAAAGGGAAAGCTGTGACTTACACACTTTGAGGGCCACCGGTGTGTGCGTGGTTGTTTGTCGTGTGTGTGTGGTGTCGTGTGTGTGTTGTGTGTGTGTGTGTGTGTGTGTGTGTGTGTGTGTGTGTGTGTGTGTGTGTGTGTGTGTGTGTGTGTGTGTGTGTGTGTGTGTGTGTGTGTGTGTGTGTGTGTGTGTGTGTGTACACACATCAGCTCAATGACTGACCCTGAGGGCTGTTTTAATTACCTGTTTGATGACAGCATTGAAAATGCCAGAGCGGGGGTTTCTCACTGCATGGTTTGCAGCCTGGAGATAGAAAGGGGGAGTTCCCTTGTAGTGGCACATGTTGAATATATTGTGTATCTTATATAGTAGTGCTATATTTCTGCTTTTACTTAATGCTCAGCCATAATTGTGGTGAATAAACACTTCTCCACAAGATGTGGCTTGGTTGTATCACGTCTCCTCTGTAGCTTCACTAGCGTCTTCAAGCTGCCAACTTTCCTTGGTTTTTGCTCTCTCTTTTTCTTTCTGTCTGTCTGTCTGTCTGTGTGTCTCCCCTCTCTCGCTCACTCTCTGTCTCTCTGTCTCTCTCACCTCATCTGTACTATTCCCATTATAATGATTTTACTAATTTGATGACTAATTTATCCATAGAAGATTAAATAATTTGATCAACAACTGGTTGGTTTGTACATTTGTTCGCACCAAACCAACATTTACATTTTTGTTCACATTGTATACAAAGTGACCCAGTTAATTTTTTTTGTTTTTGTTTCACATTGCAATTACGCGAGTGCACTAAAGAACTATATACATGACACACCTACGTCCTGTCCCCACCTATGTGAGCTGCTTCTCTCTATCAATTGATTTGGAGACGGGCTCTCCCCTCCTCTTGTCATCTCTCTCTATCCTATCATATCAGAAAATAATTTTAGTTTTCTTCAACTGGGCTAACCTTCGCACTTTATCAAGCAGTTGAGAAACAAGACACGAGGACCTTACCTGGATTTTGAGGAACTGCAGGGTTTAGTCAGTGACAAACTGAAACCTACCACTGTTCATTCACTGTACCACCACTTGAACAATTTTAGTTTACAGACACCTGTAATTTTCAGAGCAAACTGCTAAGTCCGGACCAAATGAGGTAGGTGTGAAAGGGTTTTAACACACAAAGTATTTAAAACCACCAGTGCTAAAAACCCACAATTTTAGTTCAGGATGTGTTGATAGTCAGTGTTTTTGACTTGGTAGGCCCAGGGCCCAGATTCATCTCCTTTTATCTGCAGATTGGTTCACATGGAATTTAAAAGGAAATGTAGAGATGTCTGGAAATATAGAGAAATGCATGTAGTGATTTACAGTGTATGTGGAACTAGGATGGATTTTATGAAGTCGGTAAGGGCTGGCATATCTTCTCAGATCCACCAGGACACTTACACATGCCGCCCAGATGCAATCCACTGGAATTAGAGACAGGTTCTTTTTCATACCTGGAGGAGAACTACAAAGGCTTCCTCCTGCTGCTGGCTGTGCACATCACCAGCAGAGCCCTGAGAGTCAGCAGCAGAGCTAGTTTACAGCCCACACATTGTCCCCAGCCTCAGCGGGCTGACTCCCCTCTGTTTTACATTCCTCATCAATCCCACAATTGCTTTCCATAAATGTAACCAGTGAAATTTGCACAGCATTTTCTGTGATGAATCCTTAGTTATGTGTTAGATTTGCTTCATCACTTGGCATAAAGCAATACATTCCTGCTTCACATGTAAAATTAAGTAAAAGTTTTAGCAGCAAAGTGCCCTTAAGAATCATAAGTGAAAGTATCATGCACAGTTGTCCCTCTCAGTGTTATAATGAATATATTATGTAGGTGAAAGCGGAATTTTAATCTAGCTAGCTGAGGTGGAGTTAACTGTAACTGTACACTGATTAATACTGTAGATTGGTTTAATCCAAACATGTTTGTACATGGAAACGCACAAATGCCTCAACTGTAAGGTTTCTAGTACCTTCTCCTTTGGCCCTCCTCCTTCCAGCCCCCACAGAGATCTGGGCAAACATCCCTCTTCTGATACAGTACATACAGTGGATGAGTTCCATGCTATTGTTTCAGAGAAGCTGGAGGTTCATTATCTCATTCTGTTTTTCGTTTTACTGGGTTATTATTCGGGAAACCTCAATTTTGTGAGTGTGTTTTAATGTTATTGCATTATTCCGTGATGATCTCTGGCTACTCATATTTAGGCCATCTGTGTATACATCAATATATATGTATGGATTCTCACACATACACATACACACACAACGCGACCGAGCATTGTTACACAGCTGAGCCCAGCAGCTGGTGTCTGCGTTCTGGTGTGTTTGGGTGTTATGGGTGTTGAGGGGGGGTTGCTGGCAGCCTAGCTGGCTGGAGATGGCATGGCAGCAGCAGTTTGGATTAAGGGATCAGTGCTGGTGTCAGACAAACATTGGATTAGTGTTGTAATCTCGGCCCTTGCTGTCCCGAGCCTGAAACTGAGAACCAGGACTGTCTTCACCCTGTGTTCACACACCTGCCTGGATTAACACTGAAAAGAGCCAGGCCTTGTTAAGACCTCTGGCCTCTCATCCTGTAATGAGACTGGTAATTGAGTGCAGAATCATAACTTTGCCTGTGAATGCCAATCATTGTGCCCCAAGGGTGGATATGCTGGGAGGTGGGAGAAGAGCGCTGCTGTGTGTTGCATCATGCGTTCATAAATTTTAAATGGCAGGTTTGCCATTTACCCTGGCACAGAGACAACAAGGTGGAAAGCTTTGACCACATGTCATGAATTTTTTTGTGTGCTCATTTTGTGTTTGTGCCGCCGCATTTATTAAGCAGTGGATAATGTTTGCAAGCTGGCCATTATAACATAAAATAGGCCTTAAATCACACACACTTCACAAAGCTTGACAAAGATGTTAACGTTTGAGGGAAAAATGATTTACTCACAACCTTAAGAATGTGTAAGTGCCCTTTGCTTATGAAATAATATAATAAAGTGCTCATTGTTTATTACTAAAGTAACATTTTTTAAACTAATATCTGGCTTAAATTGTAATATAAGGATGACATTTACAGAGCAGACCTTCTTACTTCGAGTTACTTAATCAGCAGCTTTAGGATGTTTTCTTTTATTTGCTTTTATTTTATGTAAATCGAAGTATACTTAACTGTGCTCACTGTTCAATGACCTAGCTTACTTTAAACTGCAGTGATCCGTGTCATTTTTGAGCTGGAAACACAACTTTTGGACATGCATGGATTTATACAAGTGAAAA
Organism: Etheostoma spectabile; assembly: GCF_008692095.1. Lineage (NCBI taxonomy): Eukaryota > Metazoa > Chordata > Actinopteri > Perciformes > Percidae > Etheostoma > Etheostoma spectabile. The sequence continues at coordinate 29,480,694 of NC_045733.1, read as the reverse complement.
TCTGTTCAGGCTGCTATGCTATCTTTTAAGAAAATGTTTTTCATTTTTTTGTGGGAAAGTAGTAAAAAAAAAATTAGCCTGAGTATACTAATGTAAGCAACCAATGCTGCTGCTGTAACCACAGAAACATATGTAGACAGCATCCATGCATCATCCCTACACTGTTAAAACAATTTTCCATAACAATCTAAGGAAATCCTGACTGCCAGTCTGTAAGCTAAAATTGTGCAGCTTGTTTGACCAAATAGATAGATAGATAGATAGATAGATAGATAGATAGATAGATAGATAGATAGATAGATAGATAGATAGATAGATGTTTATTGATCCCAAGAAAAATGGGAAATTCCTGTGTTACAGCAGCAAAATCAGTCACAAAGCACAAAATATAAATGAAATACTAGGAAAAATATACATACATACAATATACATGAAATAATAATACGAATAAAGTAAAAATAACAAATATTGGAATATGTACAGGATGGGGGAACAAAAATGTGCAAATGCTTAAATAATATGCTAAAATGTAAATGTAAATAAACCAAATGTCCAGGTTGCATTAGTGCAGTAGTGTGGTGTCCAAAAGTCTCATCTACCACCCAGAGATGACATGTTAAAAAGTGTTATTGCTTGTGGAATGAATGATTTTCTGTAGTGATATACATAGCGAAATAACCTAAAACTAGTTTTAGAAAAAAAAACAAAAAAACATAGCCAATTTAAATCTTCTGCTCTGTGAGTTTGTCTGCAGTAACCAAAGACTAACTGCCTCAAGGAGAACTCTATTTGTTTGGGAATAAACTCTCCAGATTTAATTGTAGAGTAGTTTAATTAATTAAACACAGCTTGCTGTTCAGAAATAACCACATAAAGGTCTGTTTGTCCAGTAAATTATTTCCCCTCAAACAAAGCAGCGAGTCAGATTGGATGTTCTTGCTCAGGTGTCATGCACAGTGTTAGTTTGCTGGCATTAGAGATGCCAAGTCACTGTCACATGTACTGCTTAGGGGTTTGTGTTCTGTCATGACATTTTTCCTCGGCCTCCTCTCGTCTCCCTCATTCAGCAGTTTGAATGTAACAGCAGGAGGGTGCTTGAGGGACTGAACATAAAGATCTTCATGACTTCTATTAATGTCACTGTTCCACTGATGCTGCCATGTACAGAAGATCCCTAAAAGCTGCCATCTTTTCTGTAGAATACACATAATTTAATTTTTCTGCCAGAGCATCGGACAGTGAGTGGAAAGTTAATTTTAATGGTTTCAAAGTAATACAGGTGCCACGTTATATGCATGAAATGCTACAGGTTGAGAAGCTTATTTAGGTGCTTTGCCAACTTAATTTTTTAAAGTAATTTTAAGGTTTTAAATTGGCGTCAAATCCTTAATCCTTCTTAAATATCTTCCCTTTCCTACCTTTTTCTTGTTTGTGGTTGTTTATTGTGTCATTTAGATTGTAATGAAACATTTCTTGGGTGTTAAAGTGTCTTTTCTTGACAGAATTTACTTTACCCGAAGAGCGAAAGTATTCTCTCCCTGTAGGAATTGGAGGTCCAATGCTTGGAGACGGTGCAGGATAGAGGGAGACATGTTGGCAGAGACGTAGACATCATTAGGTTTGTTTTCTCCTGTGGAGCTCTGACTGATGGTGGCATGATCAAGACTAAGTGTAGCTGCGAGCTGCAATCAAATGCATTGTGAAATTGTGGGTACCATTCTAATGACGTCCATTATACACATGTATCTAAAACGTGATGATGCAGGACCCCTGTAAGGATTGGTATACATTTTTGTGGTCACAGCTATCATAGGAGTGGAGCCAGTCAGCAGAACAAAGGTGGGACAGTGGCAGTGGGGTTGTCACTTTCAACACAGGGATGTGTCTCAGCAGATGTCTGTCTTTTGGCTGAAATTCTGTTTGAATGTCTGGCTCATGGGAAATTGGCTGCAAGGAATGGAGAGAGATATTTGGCAGACTGTGGTGATTGGCTCAGCTAGTGCACAGCTATTTGGCGATATGTATGTAAGGGCTCCGTAGAGTTATATTTAAATGACAAAGATGATTAGCAGCCTGCAGAGTTATTGATACTCTGGCTGACAGTGAAGCAACTACAAAATGCTGAGATCAGCCAGACTGGCGAGGAAATGGCTGGTGGAGAGGCTAATTTGGTTACTGAGGGGCTGACAGACTGGGACTTAAACATGTCTAGTACTGGTCAGTCATGAATACATGTGAAAATGAGAAACTTTTGAATTTAGGTATGCTTACAGTACATCGCAGGTGAAAGTGTGAACACATCTGACATTTCTTATTCTTGGTGATTTAATTTTTGGCAAGCCTGATAGCGGAAAGGTAAAGACTGTCAAGTTTTGATAGTGTCTTGCAAGCAACCCTGTATGTATTGTCACCATAATCTAACGTGGGTAGAATTGTCATTTGAATGAGAGTGAGTTTGGCACAAGTGGTGAAAGTGGAGTGGTTTCTGTAAAGGACACAGAGTTTGGCCTTGACCTTAGATTTCAGCTTTGATATGTGGATGGAGAAAGAAAGTGAAGTTTCCAACCAGATGCCTTAATTTTTATTTGAATGAGCATTATCATAATAAAACATTTCAGCAGTGGCGGAGTGACAGAGAATCTAGCAGGCACCAAACGTTCTTAATATCATTACAGAGGCAGAGTCTCTATCAAGTGAATGGAGATTGTCTGTTTTGCTGATGGCAAGGTCATATTGTTTAATTGCACATGAAGTAAAGCAAGGTACTAAGAAAGATGACTTTGAAGGTATCCATAGTTCTACAGAGAAAAGAGAAAGTCAAAGAGTAGGAGAGGTGGTTTGCACTTACCGATGCAATGTACTGTCAGGCAGTGGAAAAGCCACATGCATGGTTAGCAGATGAGAAGTGACAGGCGGCAATGTTAGGCCTACCCAGGTAGAGCTATAGCCAGCTAGTCATTCATCCATATCAGCCCGTGGCTAGCTCCCGTTAGCCTGGGCCTGGGTCGTTACTTCCTGGTAAAACTGCAGCGGTTTCGGTGGAGGTTGTTGTTAGCTCCCGACCAGCCAGCCCCCAAACAAATGGGGCAGAGGCCACTGTCCGCTCCCAGAGATGCTGCGACCAGCCACTGCAATTCCGCCTTCAATTTACAATGAGGCTGCACAGCCACTGGTAAGTTGTCAACGGGTGGCCGCACCAGTCACCCGTCGACCACTGGGCTCTCTCAAGTTCAGTAAAGCAACATTGCTTATAACTCAAGTTAAACTTGGGCAACTAAACTAATTTGTCAATTTGTATTTAAATAATAATCAGCTAAAACTTTGAGTACAGGTATGATTTTCTTAAAAAAAAACAATAAATCTATATATATATATATATATATATATATATTAGGGCTGTCAAACGATTAACATTTTTTAGTTGATTAATCGCATAGTAATGGTGAGTTAACTCACGATTAATCGCATTTTTAAAATTCTATTTCAAATCCACTCCAATTGAAGTTAAATGAGATTATCAAATGTAATGACACATTGTCATTCATACCAAATGTACTTAATAAGTAAAAACTAGACCAACTGATCTCAACTTGCTGTGTCTTGAGTTCAGCAGTATTAGGTGGGCTATGTTTGAAGTGGCCAACCACTTTGCGACATTTAGCAAGTGCACCGTCAAATGCACTGTTTTGTAGAGACACTGTGACTGAGCGTTGAATAGGACTACTATGAGCCGTGCACGGCAGGTGTTCGAATGGTAGCTGTTTCGAAGCTGCAATCATATTTCTAGCACTGTCTGTGTTCAGCGTGCTCACTTTCTCTTCAATGTTCCACTGACCCGCCACATCCATAAAAGACTCGCGCAATCGTCAGCCATATGCTCTATCAGTTTATTACAGTCAATGCATGTGAAGGCATGCTTCCACTCCTGATCGATGTAATGAGCTGTTACTCCAAGATAGCTATGATTACCTAGCGATGTCCAATAGTCACCAGTAAGCGCGACAGAAGTGGGTTGTCCAAATTCGTAGCTAGTTTTGCGTTCTCTGTGTCATACCACTCGGTATCCTGGACTTGACTGTGGCCCTGGATGGCATCTCGTACGTGAGGTCACCGGAGGCAATCCGGATAATATCACGGGAACTTCGTCTTCCACTATATAAACTGGCCTGCATGCTGTGGCATCATTTAGCTATAGCTTGGGTCAGTTTAATGGAGGTCGACGTACCACGATCTGCTTCTAAAACGGCTGTCACGTGTAGTTTGTGTACGTTACCAGAAGCAGAGCTTACGCTGGGATCCGTGGGCTTGGCTTGCAAGTGATACCTCAGTGGATGTAATTCGGTGATAACTAAACTCAGCTCGACAAATGCTACATATAAATTTCGTTTTGTCAAGTGTACTATCTGCCAAAGTTTTGAAAGTAAATTCCCATCCATTATCCCTCTTTCTCATAATTCAACTTCTGTGCTTGATTCTTTTCAATCTGGCTGCACACCCTTCTTATGAGATACCACTTGGCGGCACAGCTACTGTTCATCAGTGTCGCGCGCCCTGTGCAAACACCTCAATACGGGTACTTCAAGGGGTCAAAGACAACGTGCGTTAATTGCGACATTTTTTCTTAATCGAATAAGTATGATTGCGTTAACTCGTTATTATCGCGGCTAATTTTGACAGCCCTAATATATATATATATATATTATATATATATATACATACACACACACACACACACACGTATAGTGTGTGTGTTTTACATTTTGATAACGTGCTCATTGCAGGAAATTTCAGATACCCAGGTTTAGTTGCCTGACCTTACATCCTTCTACTTAGAATGAGAATTACTCCAGTGAGAGATTAATGGAAAACCCTCATTTAAAATCTACAAAGAACCAAAAAGAAATAAGACTACATATGTTCTTTCAAGCTTTTTCTTTACACCAGCATGCTCACTGAAATTGCAGAGCTGATGCATATTCATCAATCCAGTAATCAGTATTCAGTAATGCACAATTACCCTGTGTGAAGTGTCACTTGAGGCAGAGAGGTTAGGAAAGGCCATCATGATTGTTTGAGCCATTCATGAGTCACACTGTGGGACTGCTGCCTTTTTCACTCAGCATTCGACACACAAACATAATCCAAGGAAGAGGACAATCCATGGGCCAAAACCTGTAATCATACTTTTAGTAGCAGAGGTCACACGCATGCTTTGACTCAAGAACGGGTGAAATTATACGGAGCAGAGGAGGTCGGCCGTGTTCAATTTTGAATGATGCTGGAGGCAGAAGGAAATGTTGCCATTCAGAATTTATTGCTCTGTTTTTACAGTGAATATAGCAGCATTTTTATTGTAGGCCTATGTGAATTTGTCTTAAA
>NC_045733.1:29461036-29475305 GCF_008692095.1 Etheostoma spectabile | reverse complement strand
AAAAAAAAAAAAAAACTTCCTAAAGGTATTTTATATCTGGATGGATGGATAGATAGATATTCTTAATATTAAGCTTTTCTGCTCTGGACGTTGGTGCTTCTGAAGAAAGGTCAGCCAATCTGCGATTAAGGTGATTTTAGTGCAGATTCAAGAGGATGATAAAGTTTTTCTCACCTCTGTCTGGACCAGCATGTGGAATGAGTTTGGTAAACCATTTCTCCTTTCTGGTTTCCCTCTTTTCACTGCGGGTACAGGCTGCAGCCTGGTCTCTGATCCGTTCATTGATTTAGAGCATTGTGCTGAGGTCCTGCATCGTGTTTGACTTTTTCTCCATCAGCACCCCTTCCTTCCTTTTCTAAACCTCAAACATTTTTCATAATTTTGGGGAGAACTCAGAAAGAGAGGTGTGGGTTTGTGTTTGTCCTCTACCAACATTCTCCTTGGGGGTTGTCTCCAGGGGGAATTTGGCTGGTTCTCCATTTTTTTAGTGAAGTTTGTAAATGTGAAAGCAGCCTGTGTGAAACTACAGACTGGTTGAAAGGGGCTGAGCTGCTGTCTGTGGATGGATAATGGTGAAGCAGTGGCCTATAGAAGCATAATGGGGACCGGCCTCTACGCCAGAGCAGCTTTCTCATTACTCTGCGTGTTAGTGAATGGCTTATTACATGCCATGGAGGTGACAGCTCGAGGCTGGAGACAAGACGGGCTGGGGTATGCCCATTTAACAACCCCAGACTGAGATAAAGAATACGGAAAGGATTGTCAGTGGACAGGAAGATGGATATGTTCTGCCAGCCCAACTGAAAAATGGTTCAGCCATATACGGTATATATTTCAGGAAGTGTTTTTTTTTATATATCTCAAGAGATTTCTACAACAGTGGTTCCCATCATGTACGTCAGGATAAATCTGAGTAGTCATAAGTTTATTAATGCAGTTGAAGAGAATCAAATTTTTTCTCCTGGATAAAGGATAGTTTTAGCCTTTCAAAGATCGAAATCACTTACACAAAAACTTCTTGAAACTAGGGATGCACCAAAATTTCGACTGCTGAAAACTTTCGGCTGAAAACGGCATTTTCGTTTTTTGGCTGAAAGAGGGGAAAAAATGGCAGAAAACATGTCTCTCCACCCCGCCCCTCAGTGCTCAGAATTTCCTCTCAGTTGATCTAGCCGTTATCACGGTGCTACCCAGCAAAAGCCCATCATGTCAGTGGTGTGGAATTACTTCAAAGTTTCTGATAAGGACATCAAATTTGCGATCTGCAGTGTTTGTTCAGCAGACATTTCAAGAGTTGGTACCGCGCCAAAGACCTTTTACGTCAGGTTTGATACACCACCTGAAATCTGGACACACAATTCAATATGCAGAGTACATCAAACAATCTGCTCCAATGATTGTTACAGAACTGAATGAGCACTAATATATTAAATATTGTGTTTACTATATATTATCAAATGTTGGTTTGTGACTTTCAATAAAAGTGTGATCATTTTATTGGTTTGTAGTTTTTCAATTCAGATTCATTTAATTCATGAAATCAATTAAAAAGTATAACAATACAATTATACAAAAAGTAAAACTAATACAATTAGTTTAAAAAAATAAGTCCGTTTCGGATTTCGGCCCAGCGCATCCGGAATTTTTGGTTTTGGTTTCGGTCCAGAATTTTTTTTAAACTTTACAATTTCTCTCTCAATATCTGTCTTCTTTGAAATACTCTCACATGATCAAGATAATGTTCTTACCATTTTTTTCTCTCAGGACAGAACAGGTGCTTGTGTTAAAGTACCTGTGTTTGGGTGTGCAGTTATGAATGTATGCACTTCCTTTTATGTGCCAAACTATCTCTGAGATATTTGAAGCAAAATGTTTGTCCTTGTGTGCGTTGTGTGAGAGTTAGGTGTGGGAGGCAGCTGACGGACAGCCGGTGATCTTTAAATACAATTCTTGCACAGTTGCCACACATTGATAATCCTTTTTATTTTCACAAGTTTTGTGATCAAACTTTCCTGCATGCAAAGGAATGGCGACCTACCCAGAAGGCTCAGGGCATACTGGGAGAGGGTCCAGCTGCAGCCAAAGTTTCAGGATTGAAAAGCTGGATGAATGGAAAGGGTTTATCCTCTATTTACTTTAGTGGAATAAGTGGGATGATAAGATATTGTGTTATTGTTTTGCCTTCTGTGGTCAAAATTAATTATTCTGAGAGAAGTGTTTTTTATGTGTATTTTAGGGTAAGAAACACAGTCAGATCATCAAACAGGTTTTAAAGAAGCCAACACTTAAGCCAAATTATCTTACTTTATTTGGAGGTGAAACCAAAAGTAAGCTCTAGGGGTTCGGCCAACAATTTTCATTATTGATTGATCTCCCCGTTATTTTCTTGATTAATAATTTGGTCTATAAAATCTCAGAAAATTGTGGAAAATGTCCATCCTAGTGTCTAAAAGTGGATGTCTTTTTCGGTCAGCCCGAAACCCAAAGATATTCTTATTAATGTGACATCAAACAGAAAAAGCAGAAAATCTTTATATTCAAACGGCTGAAAACAGCATTTTCTGCCATTTTTGCATGACAAATTACTTTAATTACTTGATTAACACAATAGTTCAGCAGCTCTAGTCAGTACACAATAATCCACCATTCTACAGGGAAACTACGTGCATGCTGTCTGAACTACGGCCGCTGCGCTAGGTTAAAGAACCGGGAAGGCAGTCTGTAAACTGTGATGGATGTTTACAACGGACAGCTTTCTCCATTTTATTTGGCTCATAATGTAACTGGTCACATTTGTTTTCTCCTCCAAACAAGTTTTGCTAACCTTTTGTGTTCTGATTCTCGGACTGCTTGTGTTTCTTGCTTTAACAATCTCATCTTGTTCCCAGTTCTTAGCAACAAAGTTAGTGAGTGCAGTTATTACTGCTATCAGTAATCCTGGGAATGATGGCCTAAAGCTTGAGAAGATCCAAAGTAAAAAAAAACTCAGGTTTGTATTGTGTTTGGTGTTATGGGGTTATCTACACCACTGCATACAGTCACTGATCACATGATTCATCTTCTCCTCTTGTTGTAGTCTCTGTAGAAGTAGCACTGTGTACTGTGTAGAAAGCTGTTTGTCTTATTCTTCACATATTTGCATTCTCTCTCTGAACTTCTCGCTCTTGAGGTTTTTTCCTTCCTTTTTTAACCATGTTTGTTGTTTTTGCTGCACAAAAACTCCCACCGTGTCGAGGCGGCTGCTTCTCTAGTTGCCAGAGAGATGGTTGCCCTGGTAACGTCGTTTTGACAGCCGTTATTACTTTGGGTTCTCATCGTTGCATGCAGAACTGTGAGAAGGCACAGTGAATTCCTGGCAGCCCTTGGGTAAACGCTGGATCTGAAATGAGTGAAACCACCTCTGGAACTTTGCTAATTAGCAGTAGCTGGAAGAGGCCAGACTGTTAGCATGTTGGTTGTTTTCTGAAGAGAACTGCTGAATTGAGGGGATCAACTTCTGCACCACCTCCTAGCCAGGGCACTTGAATGTGTGAATGACCACACCGCAGCGCTGCCTGAAGCCCAGCGGCCAACTGCAAAGCATTCAGACGCTGTGTGATGGCTCTTTGTGGCTTTGTCGTGGGCTAATGAAGGTCCCTCAGAGATTTATGCCCAAGGTCGTTTTTCTATTCACACAGAGGCCAGCGGGGCCCGACGTATCTACAGCTCCCGTTCATCCGCCAGACTGCTTTATGATAGATCCTAACAGGCTAATAAATCACAGGGCTGGTCATTACGGCTACAGCTCCTCTCGGCTCTCGCACAAAATGACTAGAACATGCAGCATCTTCTAGTCATTGTCGAACTGCATAATAGAACAACTGTTGGCTCTGTTTTGGCATGCTTTAATTTTTTCTGGTGAGACAGTGCTTCAGTTTTAAAGGACTACTGTCATGTCCTCGTAAGCAGTTTATTAGCTCTGCTCTCTCTGATCCTCATTATTTTTGACCATGATTTTTATGAAGCATCCACTTCTACGCCCTGCACTGTGTATCAGTCTCATCCTCCCCTACCTCCACCCCTTCTTTCCAACCTACCAAGGCCTGACAGTAGCATAGAGGATGAAGACTAGAGACTGTTGCTGTGCCATATAGACTAATCACGCAGATCTAATTCAATTAGGCCGGATTTCAGAGGGAACAGAGCTGTGAGTAGACCGAGAATCAAGAAGGGAGGAGAACGAGCAGTGAATCCCTTTTTCCTTTTGTTGAACATCATATCATGGGCTATATCCCCGTATGTCTATTATTCCCACCCCTGCTGTAAAATGTGCCATTCATTCCCCACCAGTAATCTGCAGACAGATATAAATGGCTCACTCTGCTTATTTGGAGAAGATTTGTACGCCATCAGTCATACAATACCGCAAATTAAATCAATTAGCTGTTAATGAATTCTCCAGTGAGCTCTCTTGTTCCCCACCCCCACCCAAGTGCCATATTCCAGCACATACAGTGAATGCACGAGAGACCTCATTTACAACGCGTGTGTGTGTGTGTGTGTGCGTGTGTGCGTGTGTGTGTATGTCGGCGTGAACAAGAGGTAGATAGGCGATATCCTGTTAGGCCGGTGAAACCTTCATTATCAGACATCAATATTAAATAGACCAAACATGTCTTTAATTATCTGGCACATAATGCACCTCAAGTTTGCTCAGCTGGCAGTTCCATCCAGGTTCCTGATGAACTACAGACTGCTAAGTCTCTCTGTGAAAATAAAAAAATGACTTTGTCCCCAGATGCATCATCAACGTAGAGATACTTAGTTTTGTTTTGAAGCTATAATCCACGCTTGAATACAAACACAGGATAAACAGCTGTTGGCAGTTTAGTGTGTGCCTGGGCAAAATGTAGAAAAAAAAAACATTGCTTGTATTTTCTCATTTGAATCATGAAGTTTAACAGCATACTTTTTTTTTTTTTTTTTAATCTGAAACATCAAAGGAAAACTTGTTGAACTTGTGGAAGAGAGGACAATTTGCATACCGAGGGGGAACAGGAATGTGATGAATCTACAAGACATGCTGAGTTGTGACTGTACTTGTGATTAAGACTCAAACCCCCCTTTTCTTCACCTACTATCTTGCAAGAAGTAGATTGGAAGGACAAAATGACACCAAAGTGCGAGTCCTGTAAAACCACACAAAAATGATAAAAGCACCAGAGAAAACAAGTAATAACACAAATAAACTTTATTTCTATCAGTTAAAATATGTTACTGCAAAATCCATATTTTGCTTTAAGGACTTTCTGTGAATGTAAAAGACAAACAGACATCATTACATTACATTCATGTGGCGGACATGTTTGTCCAAAGTGATAGACAAGTCAGTTTAAAGCAGGGCTGTAGTACTCGAGTCCGGTCTTGCCCAATATGGCTTTTGGTCTCAACCGAGTCCAGGTGTCTTTATTATGTTGATAATAATATTGGAGGGAAAGTGAAACCCGAAATGATTGTCGTGATACTGTAATGCATAAGACCTTTTTCTGTCCTGGACTCGGTCTTGACTCAGACTCAAACCACTTTGGACTCGGTCTTGTCTTGGACTTGAACCTCTTTGGACTCGGTCTTGACTTGGATTCGACTAGTCCTGGTCTTGGACTTGTCTTGGACTCGCCTAAGGTGGTCTTGACTACAGCCCTGGTTTAAAGTGTGTTCAGTGCTACAGTACAAGTGATGTGAGTTGTTTCTTAAAGCATAGAGAGACTCTGCAGGAACTACAGGGTTTTGCTCTGTTACTTCCACCACTTGAGGCTGGATCAGAAAGATGAGCGAATGGAGGGTCCTCGGAAATAACGGGACAGTCTATTGCAACAATTCCAATTGAGGCGCAAAGACAAAAGCTTGAAAATCAGCATGTCTGCTCATCCTTGTGCAACTCCTAGCAGACTGCACACAGTTCCTGACTGGTCTAATATTTTCATGCTTGGTTAGCAGTGCCGTGGATGATATGTTTTGTCTGAGGCAATGGTTGTTTTTCATGCATCCTGCACTGTACATTATCTGGAAAATTCATACTATAAAGAAAAGTTAAGTTGAAGTGAATTGTGTTTTTCGGACTCCTTTGCAGGTAAACTTGGGTTGGGATGGGTTTTATTGCATGATGTCATCACCCTTGTTAATATTCAACTTCTCACGCTCTACAAATTGACAGCTTAACAGGAATCAACAGCACACAAATCTGGAGTTTAAGGTCCAAGTTCAAATCGTCGGCTGCTGCCGATTGGTGGGTTGTAAAGTTTTGAATCTACACAGTGAGGTCACTGATTAGACCAGGAAGGTGCTGCAGGGTTCAAGCCTCTAATCTCATCTCGACATTTACTCCCACAAAGTCTGAAGTTTGGTAAGCAAGGTTTTGCATTTTCTTTTCATAATCTTTGCTGGTTCTCTGTCACTTCAGTGGCTGCTGTGTGGGTTTGAAGCTACTGTATGAGCTCAAAGGGATTCGTTTCACACCAGAGAGCTTTTATTCTCTGAGTATAACTGACAGCCTCTGTCTTTTTGATGGGATTTAAGAATTTGGCCACCCCTGTGTTATTTAACAAGAGCTAATTTGGGCGTTTTTTGGATTCATGAAAAAGTGTGTGTGTGTGTGTGTGTGTGTGTGTGTGTGTGTGTGTGTGTGTGGTGTGTGTGTGTTGTGTGTGTGTGTGTGTGTGTGTGTGTGTGTGTGTGTGTGTGTGTGTGTGTGTGTGTGTGTGTGTGTTGTGTGTGTGTGTGTTGTGTGTGTGTGTTGTGGTGTGTTGTGTGTGTGTGTTGTGTGTTGTTGTGTGTTGTTGGACTGTAACTTAGTGAGTGGTGTTACTCCGCTGGATGTGCTCCTTGTACCCCACACAAATTTAATTATGTGTCCCGGGGAAGCACCGTGACCCGTGGGAAAAGAGGAAATCCCAGGGGTGGAATGGTCACTGTCCTGTAAAGAGAGCAAGTGAAAGGCTAAAGCAATGGAGAGTCTTTGAAGGCTTTGTCTTTTTTGTGCCTTTTCGAACAGCACAGAGAGACTCAGACAGAGTGAAAGAGAAATACAAGGCAAATTTCTTTGTGGCCAACCTTAATGGCTGTGTCTGGACATCATCTGGGCGTTGTAACGAGCTGATTTCTCCCCCCCTGGCTGAATGAGGGGGGAAAAATGAGGAAAGGAAATGAAAGACTGTAGAAGTGTGAACTGAATAAATGCATAATTCAGAGAAGAGGAAGAAGAAGAAAGCAAGCTAGAGAGATCACCTTGATCGCCCCACCTTGCTGCCTTTTTAATGTGACGCTGATGCATTCACTGTACTGTCACAACCAATAAAGAAAGAGGGAGAGAAGCGGAGAGGCGAGGCAGTTTTATTTATCTACCCTCGTTTCATTTTAAGTTACCTTATACACGAAGATGAAGAGAAAAAGAAGATTAATTTATGAGCTAAAGCTACTTGGTATATAAACTTTTTTCCTTCTGTCCCTTTTTTAGGTACTGAGTCTAGTATTGAGCACACAATGCAGCCAACCTGCATTTTATTTTAAATAACAAAAAATTGAGCAGAACTGCTTTTGGTCAAAACCAGTCCTGGACCTAACAATTACTTGCATCCTTGATTAATCTGCAGATTATTTTCTTGACTAATTCATTGATTGTTTATGAAATGTCAATAAGTAGTCAAAAATGGCTATTAAATTTCCCATGAGCGGAAAGATGATGTACAGTATTATATTCAAGTTGCTTGATTTATCCAACCAACAATCAAAATGCAACAATATATGACAAAGAAAAGCATCAAATCCTACATGTGTCAAGCTCAGAACAGCAAATGTCTTGCATTTTTGCTTATCAACATAGTTTCCGATTGCTTTTACTTTTAATAGAATAATTTATTTTACTCAATGTTTGAGCTGTAGTGGCCATTTAGTCTCTATTTCAGTAGTCTTTCTTTTGTAGGCCACGTCTCAAGGATGTTGAATAAGTCGAGCAAAAACGTAACTTGCACAACACATGTAGGCGAACCATGATTTTCCTCTGACTGTTCATAGATGCATGTCTGGCTTCACAGTAGTCACGGGAATGAGGAACCTTTGTGGTCTTATTTCTGCAGACAAAGCTGACTAAACACCAAAGCAAATTTTATTAGAGAGCTACCTGTGCCTGAAAGGGGTACAATCTCTCCCCTGTGTCCCACGCCTACACATCCCACCCACACTCGAGCTGCAGGATGTGTGTTTGTGTTTGATTTTTACATTTCTGCATGTGCTAGCACAAATGCGCATGTGTGGACGATGTCCCTGGTTGGCCAAAACTAGCAGGCTGTGCGGTTTCCCCCCTCAGTCCTCTTGATTGGTTTTTGAGGGATTTTTGTTCAATTTGCACTTTGCTTGAGGTGCAGCGTCTGTGTCTGTGGGATCTTGAATATAAATCAGTCCCCCTTCCCAGACGCCTCTGTCCTCCTGTCCCATTCTCCACATTCTGGTTGCCTGGCTGGGACCCCTGGCAGTGCTTTAAAAAGATTAAGCATGCAAGGCAACTTCAAAGGTGAAAGTGTGCAACATGATGAGTGTATCGGAGTATAGACGGAGCAGGGGGGTTTGGGGGGGGGGGGGGGGGGTTGATAAAGTGAAAGTGGGGGTTGTAAGGAAATCCTCAAGTGAGTTAAAGATTTTACAAATGGGTACCGGCAGTCACATTAATTCTGTCTGCTTTGTCTCTGTGTCTTCAGATTTCTTTTCGTTGTCCTATTTCATCATGTATCTCATGTCCTCTAGAAGTCATATTTGATCTTTTCAGTACAGGGAGTGACATTGTCTTTTATGTTACCCTGGTTCCACTTTCCATTTTTTTCTCTGTGGCAATGCTTTTCCTGACATTCAGCCATCCTTGTGCTTCCCTTTGTGACTCCAACTTATTTCCTTGCTGAGAGGGAAATCTCCTTTTGTACTGCACGGATGAAATAATGGACGTCATGTCTTTTTTTTGTTGTTGTCTCTATGTACTCACTCTCTCGCGCTCTCCCTGTCAAATGTCACGGGCTTCGCCGGATCGGCTGTCCGCTACTTTGTGGATGCAGGCGGCAGGGAGCCAGAGCTCTCATGTGGAACAGCCTCAGGGAAACTAGAAGGAGGAAACTGATTTCACTTCCTGGAATGAGGAGTCTTGACATTGCTGCTCCCACCATCCACCCATCATCCATCACTTCTGCTTTTATCTTTCTTTCTCTGTCTCTTGTACTTGAATTATTTTTCGCTCGGCCTGTGCACACTAGGAGGGTTTCACTTCATGTGTATCATCATTATTTCCCCCGCTTAATGAGTTGTTCATATCATCCCCTCGGTCCCTCCAGGTGATTGTAAGAAATATTATAAATTCAACCAATCCCTGCAATCTTTCACCAGAAATTGTAAACGGGAAAAATATTTTTCTGCAATCACCACAGTTTTCTGCATACAACAAATTAATTTCCAAACTAATATTATGAGCCAAAGTCAAATGAAGTCTCATTCTACAAACCTTGAAACACTTCTCAGACTGCGGTTGCCTCCAGGCTGTGTATCACTCCCAACAAGTTGCCCATGGACAGTTCATATTTGCCTACTGAAATAAAATCAGCCAAAGATTAACAAAATTGCAATTTTGCATCAGGGTTGTGCCCCTGCAATGGTGTACACAAGTGATAAGTGATTTCTTTAAACAATCCCTATTTTCTTTTACAGCTGACCTGAAATTCTTTTGTACTTCACACGTTCTTGCAAAATAACATACATTTTAGATTTTTATTTATTTATAGAAAAGCCGCAGTGAAATGTCATTTTGGGCTGCTGCAGTTATATAACACCAGCTCAAGATCCTGCAGGGGCTTGATAATTGGCTTAAACTAGGCCTGTCTCATAGCTTGTGTTTGTGATCACCCATGCATCGATTGTATTGAAAAGCTGCACTAAATGTTAAGAACCTGTCACTTTGCTTCTTTGGAATAAATAAAATGTACAGTAAACCAATAGGAGGGATGGCCCAAACTATGGATGTAACAAAGATTTGGAGGCAAAACAAAAGAATTTCCCTTTTTTAAAATAACCTAGTGTCACTTCCTGTCACGCTCTCTGGAGCATCTGTTGACTCTTGCTACCTTGTAGCAGCTGTTTACAGTAGACGGGCTCTGGTGTTTATGCAGTGTACCGACCAATTACAGGGCCGAGACACGTCTACCACTCTGTTAGCTCGGACTCTCCTACAGGATCCCTCAGAGACCTGTAGAGGAAACTCTACCGTGGCCAGTCCCATCTGGCTTCACTGCCTGCTTCTGTAACACTGTAATGATATCGCTGCCATAGATGCTGAGTGGTTTGTGTCAAGTTGAACACTGGCATCATGGCAAGTGTGCAGCTTGAAAGAGCTAGTAGCATACTGAATATTATTTCAGGTAACAGTGGTTAGACACCACTGTGGTCTGTCTCCGGCTCCAGTAGTGTGGTGACAGTCTTTGGCTCTGCTCTCAGGGTTGTTGAGGGAATAATACTACCAGGGAGGCTTTTTTAATAAATCCTCAATATGTCCAGAGTGCACTGTCTCTATGGTAACTGAGGATTTGTGTGTGTGTATGTGTGTGTATGTGTGTGTGTGTGTGTGTGTGTGTGTGTGTGGGGTGAAGCTGTGCTTTGTCTTGTGTGTTTACTTTCAGGCCTGTAGTAGTGTTTGGGAGGGGTTGTGTACAGTGTTGTGCTGCTAAATCCTTTAGTTTATGGTTTATAATAACTTACACAGAACTGGTCTCCAAGCTAGCCATTAATGATCCGTACATACAGTATGTCCCCACGGTGGGCTGAACAATTCAGATAGAGACGCTAGCGCAAAGCCTCATTTAACTTCAACACATTTTAATGAAGTTTTTGTGGCAATGTAATCCTTGCAAATGAGATAAATATATAAAAAACACATTTAATAGTGTGCATACCGTAAATTGAATGTGTACACTTTTCTCTTTGACCGAGTTCTCTGCATGGAAATACGACTGAAGCCAAAAATATAATCCAGAAATTACTTCATACTACAAGAAAATATAGAACATGTTGTGCAGTCTTACTTTATTATCGTTTACATTGTGGCAATGATTCAGAATGGAAAGTTATTGTGATTTCATGTATTATGTTTCATACATTTTTTTAATGGAGCATAATGGCTGATTGCAGTTTGTGTGTGGTATTGGTAACCCGCAGCGATCTGAAGCAGTGTGCGAGGCTGTGTTTACATGCCACAGCATGCCTCATCATGAAAGTGTGAAATTGGGATTTATCCCTCTAAGTCACGCTGCGTGAACGGAGGTGGGAAAACAGTATCACAGTATAAGCTTAGCCTTGTTATTGTTGTAATAGTGAACTGAAAAGCTGCTTAGGCATTGCCTAAATATGAATATTACTTTCATGCCTGTTATTCTGTTTTGCCCAATGTGTAGCGAGTGATCTGTTTGTGAATACAAAGGTGTCACTCTGACGTTTAACTTTCACACAGTTGGGACATGTGATCTGATCGTGTGATGTTGCACGGTGCATTGTGCGTTTGTATGTTCTCTATACCTTACTATTCTCGTAAAACATTTAAAACTCATCTGCTGACAGTAAAGAGTAGAAACATGTCCTAACCAAGGCCAAAGGCATCTTTAACGAAAGAGTTTTCGTATACTAAGGTTGAGTAAGTGAACACTTGAATCTGAACCTTCTTCACAATAAAAGTCCTTGGTAGTTTGTTAACCATAAAGCAGCACTGAGAAGAACAAGCACATTGCAACGTAGAGTGGATCCAAAACCATTGAAGATGTTCACTGAAAGAAAGAAGAGGAATATATGAGGCTTGAGTTTTGAAAGACGATAAAAATATGGATCTAGTTCCAATTTGATAAATTGCCTGAGTCCATTAATCTGAGTCTGAATAGTCTCAGAGCAAATCGTTCAATCAATTTTTTAAAATTTTTATTACCAACGTCAATGTAGAAATGTTTCAATTAAGCTAAACAGCAGAACTGGAAGCACTCAAGTTATTTATAACTTAAGTTGTAAAAGCTGTGAACTCCCAGTGTTAAGGCATCCAATTCTGCCACAGCAGGCTTGTCCTCTGATACACCGCGCTGCAGTACACAGGAGGTGCTAAAGTAATTAGAAGTCAATAATTTCTGACAAGGAAAAGCCAGCTGTTTAATTTAAAGTAATTAGTATGTGCAAGGAGAACGAGCAGGTACACACATGCAGTACGCACATATGCGCACATACCAACACACACACAGGGATAATAACGTTTAATTGCATCTCAGACACAGTGCAAACTGTGCATACTGCCAAATAAGGGGCTAAATAAATCATTATTTTACAGCAAGTCCCACACTAGGATATTTTTATTTTATTCTTATTTTTTTAACATTAATTAAAGGAATGCCTGCCATTGGACACACCATGTACTGCTGCTGTGTATAAATATCTTCAGCTTGGGATCTTCTGTCTCCAGACAAAAGCCCCTTTTCTTCTATTCTGAGGGACTCACTAAAAAAAACGGATGTTTTAGATCACTGAAAATGCTTTAGATGTGTTGACATGATAGGTTTTTTAAATAACCAAAATAGACCACCAGACAAAATTATCCTAGAATCTGAGATCAAGAACCGACAGATATTTTAGGCAAGATATTTCCCTTTTAATTCTTGATGGGTAGCAATACCCTTGCTGCCATAGATCAAAGTACAATGATCAGTTTTTGGCTTCAAATAGTGCAACTTTTAAATATTTTTAATAACACTTATTTTGGGGCTTCAAACTATTGTCAGTTTGTTGCTAGACTTCACCAGCTACTGTGCAAATGAGTCCATTATACAGTAAAGTAACACAAATAATTCATGCCGTACAGTGACTGGATACATTGTGTTGTTACCCTTCTCTTTTCTAATTTAGCTTCTCCCTGCCTCCATTACAACCCCAATTAACACATTTTGGGCTGAAACCAGTACGTGTCTCCATTTTAAAAGACCGCACACACACATACTGATAATGTGAGAAACCTGTCAAAACTCCCCGGAGATGGCACCGTGAAATCCTTAAAGCGGTGTATCACTTAAGTGGAATATTTGCACAAATTAGCACACTTACCATCATGTGATTTCTTTATCAACTGTTGAAAATGGCTGGTTGCTATTCACAGTTCCAATTAATGTTCAATTTTTGTTTTGAACTCTTCTTCCTCATGTTGCTTCCTTTCTCACTGGATCATTTTTCTCTTCACTGGTATTCCTAATATGTGTATATTTGCATATACACTAAAAGAAGCCGTCAGACAGATGCATCTGGAGCTAATACAGTGTCACAGAGGAACCAAAATACATTCAGCAATGAACGATTTCAAAGAGAGTTGACAGATGGCACAAGCATTGTCTTCTTGGAAGGTTAAAATTATTATTTTGTTATTTTAACACTGCAGTATAATCATCACAGACTGCGTTCTGAAATATCCTCAGTTTTCTCAGTGTCTCACAAAGACACAAGGAATGACATTTTGCATAATAAAATGCCAAGCATGTCTTCAGCGACGACAGCTCTTTCCAAAAATATGTCAAGAAATATGCACAAAGATCTTGTGTTGTCTTTGTTTTATACTAACATGTCAAACCTTTTGTTGGAAAGCTTATAAAGCATAATTTAGTCAGGAACCAGGTTAACGGGAGGGACCAGCAAGATATAACAAGACAGTTTCCACCATTGATCAGGGACACTGGTTATTAAAAAGACCAACACTATCAGTAGGGAAGTCTTCAGACAGCCACAGTCCTAAATTAACATTGGCTCAGGGGAAAGATTGACCTTAAAGTTCACAGAACGCCTGTGAATAAAGGATGAATGGGCACAAAAATAAAAGTAGCTTTTTTGAATTTCACCCTCTCAACAGTTTATTCATTGACTTGTCAAATATTAATGCCTGAATGCTGCTGTTGGCCACAACAGACTGATCTGTGAGAGTCCAAGGATTTTTATCCGAAAAAAACAAGCCAAGCGCTTGAGAATTGTCCTAAAACATGTCACTGCATAAACATAAATGCATGTTATTGATTAAAAAGTAATTAATTGAAGATGAAAACAGGCTGTTTGGAGACAGAAATGGGAAAATCTTTGTTGAAATTTCACATAAGGGCTGCGTGATATGACTAGACACTGTCTACTGTTAGACAACGATTTGCCATGATAGATTATATCCAAATCGCCCATTCCTTTTTTCATTATTTTATGAACT
>NC_045733.1:29457105-29461026 GCF_008692095.1 Etheostoma spectabile | reverse complement strand
ATGGATAAAAATGTAATTCAAAAAGTAATGTAAATTTCTTTAATAAAAAAAACCTACTAATTTCTCTCTTATTTTTCATCAACCAGTTCTGCCATAGTTCCCAACCCCAACCAGCTCAGAAAGGCATGCATGTTTCTTTAGCGCTGCGGGCAGGTTCCGGACCTCTGTATAACAGCACTGAAAAAAAGCTTATCTCCTGCTCTGATAGAAATACAACCAGTGTACTGTGACCACAAAAACACGTCACACAACATGCTAGGCTCCTTCAACCCTGTAAACAGGAATCTGTGTGTACTACCGCACGGTGGGAGGGAGAGGTGAGGACAGTGACAGACGCTCTGTAGCCATGGTGCTCTTACTGGTCTGTGACGGGGGAGGGGGGGGGTGTGTCCAGTCTGATGCTTCCTGTCTGTCAACCTGTCGAACAGGGATGAGAGAATTCAATGGGATGTTGGTATCCTACCCCCTCTCCACGGACACACACACCATTTTGTTCAGTCTTACATGGTCTTTTCAGCTACCATATAGTGACATGCTGTTGTAATGACTGGAGGAGACCTCACAAGGCAGGAACGTGTGTGTGTGTGTGTGTTGTGTGTGTGTGTGTGTGTGTGTGTGTGTGTGTGTGTGTGTGTGTGTTGTGTGGTGTGTGTGTGTGTTGTGTGTGTGTGTGTGTGTGTGTGGTGTTGTGTGTGTGTGGTGTGTGTGTGTGTGTGTGTGTGTGTGTGTGGTGTGTGGTGTGTGTGTGTGTGTGTGTGTGTGTGTGTGTGTGTGTGTGGTGATACAGGAAGAAAAAAGACTGTAAATGATGTCTTCAGTGTAGAAGCATCCGACTCTACCCAAGGTGACTCCTCTCTACGCTGCTGTCAGGACTCCAGGTGATTTAAAACTCCTTAGAGGGAGGTGTTGGGGTAAGGGGGGTAGATGCTCTGGGCCTGGAGTCCCTGCCTCAGCTTGAGTTTGAGCCCTTGGCTGCAGCATCAGGGATGGAGGTGCCTCTCTGACAGGCTCGCCGCTCCCCAGAGAGCAATGCTGTCACCAGGGTGCTGCCAGAGCGCCACCACATCTCGTCCCATTTGAGGCTAATCGCTACATTATGAGGCTGTTAGTGCTGTCGTCACTGTGCTCCCTGCTCCATTAAAGCTCCATCAGTGCAGATGTGCTGTCCTCTTGCAGTGCCGCCTGCCTGTCTGCATGTTTACGGCCGATTTTATTTCACTTATGCCAATTTTGAATGCTTTGGGGCTCTTTTACGTGCAGCATTAAAGGGCGTTTTGTGTATCGTTCAGATGTGACAGTGTCACATGCAGCTTTCACCATAACTATATATAGATTTACCAGAAAGGAATACTACTAGACTGGATTCTTTTAAACATTGGATATTATGGGAAACAAAAATTATCTATACTTGGGATGTTTTATAAAAATGTATTTGAGTTAGTTCTTACTATTCTGCTTGTTTGTTATTTAATAAAATTAATGTGAAGCACTTTGTAACATTTGTTCTAAAAGTGCTATATAGATAAATCTGGCAAGCAGTAGTCCTCAGTGCTTCACCAACTATCTGGAAGTTGTGTCATTCAAACAAGCCTTTGTGAACTGTCCCTCGTTACGATATCAGAACCAATGACATTCAGAACAGTTTTCTAATGCAAGTCTTAATTAGGTTTTTATACAGCGACATGCTATTTATAGACCCGATATGTTGAGGGATATGTCAGTTTTTGTTGCCACTGCATGACTTTACAGTCTGCTTCCTGTCAACCTCCCAACACACACGCCATGTCACCTTACAGTACTTATCATCACATACATGTTTCATAACCAGAGTTATTGATAGCTGAGATGGCAGTTCATTTCAAACTAGGTTTTGACACCTTAAGGTGGTACTGCACTGAGAATCAAACACCCACTGCCTGCAGGCTTGAAAGTTGGCTGTGAAGAAGCTGCAGAAGCTGTCTATACAAAGAACAGCAGCTGTTTTTAGCTCAAATATACAGTATATATTATATTATATAATGTATTCCAATGATGACAGGTTTTCATGGTGAAAAAAAGTATTAAAATGCCAATAGAACATCCCTGCATCAGACGTCACACGCTGTTCATTCATGTTCCATTGTTTTGACACAATTGTTTTAACACCTTATATCTTTTAAATGTGTGACCAAAAAAGTAGTCAGACGGGCGAGTGGACTTTGCAGATCATTGAAAAGAATTTAAGGCAGATGTCGTTGACTGCACTATGCTAAGACCAGCTATATAGCATGCTGAAAACAACAAACTGTTAACACTAAAATGGGATCACCTTGGGATGTGTGCAGGGAGGTCTTAGGGGAAATCAGAGGAAATAACAAGCTAAATCTACTGTCACAACCCATTTCTCTTCAGTAACACACTCCCACGTATTTCTGCGGTGATTATGCTCAACTTATTGCCTTTGACCTGGAATCTGTAGTAAATATCCAACACTGCTCCCAGTCTCAGTCTAACCTCTCCATTTTTTCATTAGTTCCTTAATTTTATATTTTCATGGATTTGACAACACCTCCTACACAATGGAACAGTGACAACCATTGTTCATTAGCATCACTTTTCAAAGGAAGCTCACAAGTGAAATGTCTACTTTTGAAGGCAGCTTACATCATCACTTGAATCTCCTCAGGGGGAAGTTGGGGATAACAAAAGTCAGCAAGAGTTTATTTTGCCATCACTGGCCTCACTGCAGAACTGCTTACGCTGCAGATATTGCTCTGGATGAGCAAGCGCATTTCCAGCATTGTCCACCATTGCTTGACCTTGTACAGTATGTTAAATAGTTAACCCACCTGTGTACCTGTTGGGTTGAGCCCTCCCTGTTGTTCCTGCTGGCCCGTTTCCCTGCTGATGCATCGTCAGGATTTGTCTGTACGGATTGCTTCAGCCCCGGGGGACTGTGCTGCTCTGAATGCCACTGTGACGTAAATGTTGCATAAGGTCAGAGGCTGTCTGGCTGATGTATACTTGATGACTCAGATGTACTGGAGATTATTCCAATAGATGGCACGCACATGGAGAATGCAGATATTGAACTTGATGCTGGTTCAAGAGTTAATGTTTTTGTATTTTCATGTCAAGGTAAAATTTTATATGAAATGGTACTGTGCAAACGTTTTAGGCAGGTTTGAAACAATGCTATAAATTAAGAATGCTTTCAAAATTGGAAGTGTTAATTTTCATCAATTAACAAAATGCAGTGAATGAACAGTTGAGGAATCTAAATCAAATCAATATTTGGTGTGACCACCCTTTGCCTTAAACACCGCATCAATTCTTCTCGGACCACTTGCAGCTTTTGAAGGAAGTCGGTTGGTAGGTTGTTCCACACATTTTGGAGAACTAACCACAGATTGGGTGTGGGTGGGTGGGGTTCCTCAAATCCTTCTGTCTCTTCATGTAATCCCAGACACACTCAATGTTGAGATCAGGGCTCTGTGGGGGCCATGCCATCATATCCAGGCCTTCTTGTTCTTCTTTTCACTTTTCTTAATGACCTTGGCTGTATGTTTGGGGCCAATCGTATGCCTCCCTAATGGTATTGCATGATGGAAAAGTATCTGACTGTATTTCTCAGCATTGAGGACACCGTTGCTCCTGACCAAATCTCCAACTCCATTTGCAGAAATGCAGCCCCAAACTTAAGAGGAACCTTCATCATGCTTCGCCTTTGCCTGCAGACACTCATTATTGTAGCGCTCTCCACCCCTTCAGCAAACTTACTGCCTTCTGCTACAGCCAAATATTTCAAATTTTGACTAAACTGCCATTTTTCTGCACCCCAGCTCCTTGGTTTTTGTGCATTGTTGAGTTGCGTGGCCTTGTTTCCATGTCGGAGGTATGGCTTTTTGGCTGCAATTCTTCCATGAAAACAATTTCTGTCCA
>NC_045733.1:29437548-29457095 GCF_008692095.1 Etheostoma spectabile | reverse complement strand
TCTCGGACAGTAGATGGGTGTACCTGGGTCCCACTGGTTTCTGCCAGTTTCTGAGCTGATGTCGCTGCTGGACATCTTCCGATTCCGAAATGAAATCACATACCTGCCTAGACTTTTGCAAAGCATTGTGTATATGTAAATATATATTTTGTATAAGTATTATTATTCTTACTGTATTTGGGTGAGTATTTTAGTTGATTCAAGTTTTTGTGATTTTTGAGGGTCTCCCAGTTCATTCCTTGGAAATAAATCTCATGGTTTACATCAAGGTTCTTCAATGTTTTTCAAGCCAAGGACCTTTTAGCCCCCTACAATATATTGTCTAAAATTAAGCATATTAAACGGGGCCAACAATAACGTGTGGGTGGCCTAAAGCCTTTATACATACCTTTTCAGTGCATAGAATACTAAAGTATTAAAATATTTGTTGGCAAGATTTTGTCAATTATGTTAAAAATACATGTCGCACAGTGAATCCTTAGTATGAACTGCATTTGTGATATGTTGGATTCATGTAAAAAAAATTAAATTTTTGAAAAAACTTTCAACAAATGAACAATTTGGTGGCCCCCCTGCAGTTAGTTTGAGGATCTTACTACAAAGTTTAAAATGCATGGTGCATAGGTGCTTGGGAGGTTCATTTGAATGAGGCAAAGTGATTAAAGCAAGCTGTTGGTGTATTGGTGAAATATATCTTTTCAACACAGCACTGAGAACTTCTTGCCTGAAATACAAGAAAAATATAAAATTCTGTTTAACAGGAGCATAATTGGCAGATGGTCTTTGGGAAATGCATTACAAATGCAGCCCGGCAGTATGCTAACAAGCAATGAAGTTGGAGTCCAAAAAGTTTAACACTTTGAGATGACGATGGTTCTGATGTGGCAGTTTTCAAATGTTTTCCAGCAGCAGCCCATTGCTCTGCCTATATTTGTCCAGCCAGTTACACTGCTCCTGCTGACACGGATGATTGATGATGATGAAGGTGAGGATGGATGGTGGCTGATGATAGCTATGATAATGGCGATGATGGTGACTTTTTATTATTTTTATTCTGGGCTGCTCAGCACTCTGAACACTACCCTGACTCCCATACATCATTCCCCTCACAGCGCCCGCCTTGGCCCCTACAGGTGTACCACCCCAACTGCCAGAATGACCTCATCCGTCCTCATTATGTCCACATCATTACACACACATGTTCTTGCACACTTATATACTCCACATGTATAAATAGTAAACTAGGCCAGAGTATCTCCAAGGTTTTGGCTTTAGGAAGAGCAAAACTTAGGTTTCCTGTATACTTTTTGTTGTCACTTTCTGCCCTTATTTTCTCAATTTGCACTACCAAACCTCTGAACATCTCCCCCCCCCCCAAACACACACACACACCCACACACCCACACAACACACACACACACACACACACACACACACACACACACACACACACCACCCAACCTATCCAGCTAACCAAACCTGCTGTCCCTCCTGCTGCCTGTTATCTGGCCAGGCAGGGTCATCCATCTGGGGTCATAGACTCAGCGTGGAGGCTCCCCCATTCATTAGCTCCCCAGAAAGGCCACAGAATCAATTGTGTGCATTAAAGGGCCGGCTGGCTGTCAGCAGGACGGGAGCGAAGAGGAGGACGGGGAGTCAGAGAGGGTTGCCCTGTCAGCTGGGGAAATGGAATTTTATCTGGATGAATCGTCGGACTGCTCAGCAAGAATGGGGAAGAATAGGATCCGGTATCACGACTGGTACAATTAATGACAAAAAGCTGCCAGATAGAATCAGTGGGTAAAAGTCCAGAATGGTGCCTTTGCTTTTGTGCTTGGTGTCATGAAAAAGGAATCCCTGCTCCACTTGAGAGTGACAAGAAACCCCGTTTTGGTAAAATGTGATTACGTTCTTACACCAGTCACTGGATTTCTTTTATAATTCTTCTTGTGGATGTTGTGGTATTTACCGGAGGGTGTGTGATGGGTGGTGGAAGGAGGAGGATTGGCAATGGCAATTTCATGTAATCCCATTTGGGAGGGAAGGGGTGCTCCCAGGGAAATCCTCACTGGCATAAACAGGGAGATGGCTGCAAAGACAGGAGGCAATATGAAGCAGCAAGTAAACACTCGCAGGGAAATGTTAATAAAAGATTGAGCAAACTGGTTGACAACTACAAAAATAATAGAAACTAAGTGAAGGAACGGAAGGGAGAAGATGGACGATTCATGTTTTATTTCCTCAGGTGCTGTTGCTGCAGCTGCAGAGATAATGGTCTACTGTAGGTTGAATTAGCTCAAACTCTAACGGATGTAGATGCTTGTAAATGTGGATGTGTGTTTGAGGTGTGTGCTCCCCTGTGTCCAGCAGTCCTTCAGTTGTGTCTTTTGTTGGTCATGTCTTCTTCTCCTCCTGTCTGCCGGATGAATTATTCATGAAGCCCAGAGAGCATCGCCGTGTTGTACAGCAGAGGAACAGAAATGGCCAGAACAAAAGGACGGCTAAGAGGAGATTGATGCAAAAGAGTAAAGGCGAAGATGAGGGAAGGGGTGAAAGGATTGATAAAGGTTAAGGAAGAGTGGGCTGGTAAGATGAAAGGAATTGGAGGGAGCTTTGGTTCGAGGCTCAGAGGATCAAATTCTGATTTCTGTCCAAGGAGACACTCCTTAGGAAGGCTTTGGTGTAAGCTGTACAGAGCCAGCATCTGTTTATTTCTGCTGGATAAGATGTGCTTGATTTGCTGTTACGGACTCTTGGGCTTCCTCTGAGGGGTCTCTGAGTATTTCTTTTTCTAAGATCGGTTCAAGAGTGTCTGTTTAGAGCCAAGAAAGTGTTTGGAGTGGCAGTCAGGTTTGACTCCTGATGTGTACGAGGCGACGTTCCTACCGAACAGGTAGCAGTAAGCCTCTGTGCAGCTGGAGTGTGTCATCCCATCCCAACAATAACTGAATGGACATAGTAGATGATGGTAATTAATTAGTTTATAAATAGAGTGACTGTGAGGGGTATTTGTTGGTGTGGTTAATGTACTGTATTTGTATTGCATTACTGATACTCCAACACATTTATGACATTGTGAAAAGAAAATTGTACCAGTCATGACAACTCCTGTCAACTCCTGTTTTCTTTTCACACTGTCAAATGTGTTCATTCAATTATGTTTTTAGCACTGAGGCCATTGTTAGTTGTTGTTCTGTACTGAACTGCGTTATATTGAGAATTATTTCTAATATTCCGCCTTCCTCTTGCATGTAAATAGGAGGGTGGTACAACACCACCTTTTAACTATGTCCCAGTACAAAACACTAAAATACTTTAAACATTGTAAAGGTACAATTTATGGCAGAGCTGTGTATTATAGTATATTAAATGTTGTGTTTCCTGCCCAGGGACTACAGATATAAATGAGCTTCTCAGGTAGAGCTAAGACGCTGCACACTGTCCCTGTCAGATGAACAGATAATTAAATTGAATAGCTTGAGACTGAGTGTAGATTATCCTCTCGGTCTTCCTCTCGGTTCCTACTACTGTCCTAATGACCCTCACAGACCCCTCCTTGTCTTCTTTTGTTAAGAAGAAACCAACATCCACAAAGTGAGATAGTATGTTAGACGAAACATACAACCTTGGTGTTTTTATAACAAGTTTATGTTTTTAGAGTGTTCTAATGTTGATGCTCATATTCTCTCCATGGGGGACGCATGTAGCATGATAGAATTTATAGTCAAATTCATATCTTTTTTTAGTGTCTTTGATTGCCAGTTTTTTATTAAACTAAGATTTAGACCTAGTTAAACAAAGTTTACATATTAAAAACATAAACCATCTAAACTAAACTAAACTCTAAATACAGTCTTCAAGCAATAAAAGCAAAATTATTGTCTAAGTGTGCGAATAAGTTTAAACCTAATACAACAATAGACCCATAGATCTGAATGAGCTGTAACTCCCCTGTAAGTATGAAAAATACGGATGTTTACTTTGTTTGTCTCTGGAGCTTGGGGGGGGGGCAATCCTGGTGTTTTTCCTCAGTTTGGCTCTGAATACTGTTTCAGACCATATATACTGTCTCTGTAGATCTACATGAGATGTATTACAGTTCACTAGAGATGGGAAGTAATGAAGTACAAATACTTCATTACTGTACGTATGTAGATTTTTCAGATATTTTTACTTTACTATTTTTTTTTGTGGCGACTTTTTACTTACATTTTAACACAAATATCAGTACTTTCTACTCCTTACAGTTTACAAAATTGGTTTGTTACTTTAGTTTTGCACAAAAGCTCGTCTATCGGGTGGGATTGTGAGTGCATGTCGGAGAATGGCGTGGACACGCGTCTCACACCGCGAGCGGGCGCGCACGCCACACGGAGAGAGAGAGAGAAAAGAAAAAGAGCCTAGCTGTCCGGAAAACAATCAGCTGAGATTGTGTGTGTGTGTGTGTGTGCACACGTTCTTGAGAACTGTAAGTCCTCTTACTTTTGTTGTCAGTTCATTTAAGCCTTTTGTTGTATTGGTCTATAGTTCTGGCAAATTTAAAGCAAGTTAGTTAGATAGTGATGAGGTTGTTTGTTCACATTAACAATTCGTAATGGCGATTGTTAAACTCCCTGGCTCACGTTTGTATTTTAGGTGCATTATTTACATGCTACTGTTAGGTTGCACTGCATTAAGATAAAGTTATTAATAGTGGGTTACTTTGATAGCATATATGATTCCTATGTGTTGTATATGGAAGCCTTTACAATGTTATTTATTTCTTTGCAGAATCACACACACGCACACACAGCCATAGCAGAGCTACCCATTCTCATGTTTGTACTGATGCTTGTTTCTACTAAAACAGAGTAGCTAACTAATGACTAACATATGACTTGCATGACTAAAGTTTAGCTCAGTAAACGGTGTGTGGAAGTAGCCTCCTTTTTCTATAGATATTTGGTTCCAGTTACACTTTTTTTAAATGTCTGATCTGAAGTTTTGTTTAGTGTAAATATTTTTCTATCCTTGTGAAATAGTGGAACACTTTTTAACTTCTCAGCTTAGGTGAACTATTATTTAACCTTTACATTATTTGTTGAACCATGGTATTAATAAAAACTACAGGATAGCAAGAGCTAAACTGTTGCTTCATTTATCCAATTTCCCCCACCATGGAAAAAGTGGGCCGGTCTTGGGCCTGTAACTCCTGGGCTGGAAAGTGGCCCCACTCCGGCGCTGGCCGGAACGTTAGTTTTTTGTGAATAAACGGTGAAGCTATTGGCAAAAGCAGAGTGCGGGATTTGTTCCTTTGTTTCCAAGTTGAATGTACATGTGAATTAAATGCATCTTCCTCAGTGCATTCACACCTAGTTACTTTGAGCTGCCTAATATTCTGTTGATCCCACCGACCACTGCTTCTGTTAACACCACACAGTGTTTGATCCGGAGTGACCCGTGTGCTGTCGAGCTCAGTTTTAATCTCATCTCTTCGCATGTGAGCGATTAGCAGCCAGAGATCAATGTACTGCAGAAGGCTTTGAAGCTAAATGTCTAATCGCTGCTCAGAAAGCTTTTTAAAGTAATATCTGTGGTTTTATTACTTGGTGTTGGTGCAGTGCAGGTGAAACTTCAGCAAGAGAAATTAATGCTAGTGAACGCTATTACAGGTAGAGGAGAAAATCCTTTTAATGTTAAAACAAAACCGCATGATTTCATTAAGAAATGTAGCTACGTAACAAAAACACATTCACTCAGACACAGGTCGGATAAATCAATACAAGAGAGGAGGTGAGAAAGATAAGATAAATGGAAAGGATAAAATGAATGGAGGGAGGAGAAAAAAAGAGGACAATGGAAAAGAGGAGAAAAAAGACAGGGAGGGGGCAAGAGGTGGAGAGGAAAAAAATACAGGAGTGGGCGGTAGATGGGCCAGACAGCAGAGAAAAAGGCAGTAAAATCTTTAATCATTAAACAATAATTTAGCCACTCCTTATCCAACAGTTTGGTCCCTGCTTCTGAGGTGCAATAAAACGTAATTATCCCCGTGTATGTGCCTGTGTATTGTGTCGCTCTGCTAGCCTGAGGCACACAGAGGCCAGTAATAGTCTCATTAGACCAGACCTCATGTACCTTTTTTTTATTCCCCGGCGTAAAACAGCAGTGGCCAGTTAACCTGCTGTACTGTAGCCTGAACAGCACCCACATTTACTCCCCTGTAACTGTCTATGTGCTGTCATTCTGTAAATCCACGTCCTCAGTTGTGGAGTTAGCAGCAATGAAACACAGTCAGACAACCGGTCAGCCTTTAAAGTCACAGTCCTCAAGATATTGTGTTCTAAATGTTTTACATTACATCAAATCCAGTTCTTGGCCGTGGTGTTTTATGCAGTAGCCATTCAATTTGCTGTTTGTTTTCTCTTTGTTTTGTATTCTTTGTATTCTGTATTTGCTCTATATAGTATAGTTTGTTATTGTTGCTAGCCAGCCCAGTATCCCTAAAGTCAATGGATGATTTGGCATTTCATGGTTTAATGCCAACATTAGGGACCAATGCAGGAGGAAGCTACAGTACAAGTAGCAAGGCAGAGAGTTAGGGTGTGGAGAATGGGGTGGTGGATGGACATCTAGCGTATCTGTTTTTAACCCTAACTTCAATCATCTCTTACTTTTAACAATAGTTTTCAATGCCTTATAACGAACATGCCTTAGCCATAGTTTGTTTGCCATAACTTCAATCTTCCCAAACCATTTTTTGTGATCATTTATTTATTTATTTTTATTTTTTTTGCATAAGGGAGAAGAGAGACCATTACAGAAATTCCTATCTATGTAATTTGCATTGTCAAATCCTAATCTCAGGACACTTTACAGATGAAGTAGATCTAGACCACACTGTGTATTTTACAGAGACCCAACATTTCCCCCATGAACATGCATGTAGTGCAACAGCAGCGAGGAAAACTTCCTTTTAACATGTCCAGAGGTCAATACACATTTTCCAAAACCCTGGGAGCTAGCACTATTAAAATTCACTCATCATCATCACCAGCAATCACAGGTGATGGCAAATCAACCATGAGGATTAAAACTTTAACGTAACTCTACATACACACAAACACACTATGGCCCCATAGCAGAGCCTTCACATTACCACTGTAAAAAGGAGGCTAACAAGGTTGTATACGAGTCACTCGAGGATTAGAGTTCCCAGAAACCCCTCTGCCATTTCTTCAGGTCTCCAAGACTACCTTGATTTCCCCCTACATCTCCCTCCCTCCTCCTCTTGGTTTCTTTCTGTCTCTCCCTCTCTCTCCGTGTCTCTGTCTCCTGCTTATCCAAGCGTACTCGTACTAAAACATCACCGTGGCTCTAATTGGTTCTGTCCTGCAAAAGAAAACCTTTCTATGTGTGAACACTGACATGAGAGCCAGAGGTGTTGGTGTGTGTGTGTGTGTGTGTGTGTGTTGTTGTGTGTGTGTGTGTTTGTGTGTGTGTGTGGTGTGGTGTGTGTTGTGTGTGTGTGTGTGTTGTGTGTGTTGGTGTGTGTGTTTGTGTGTGTGTGTGTGTTGTTGTGTGTGTGTGTGTGTGGTGGTGTGTGTTGTGGTGTTGTGTGTGTGTGTTTGGTGTGAGGTAATGGGCTGCTTGAACATCTCTCCTTTGGAAGCCCTTTTTCATTTGTTGTATTTTCCACAGACCTCCTAATGGATCGAGCTATTATCTTCTTTTTTGTGGAGTGTCCTCTCTCTGTGCTGCCCCAATCCACCACACAGAAAAGGATACTTCACCCGTGTGTGTGTGTGTGTGTGTGTGTGCTGCTCTGCTGTTGAAGCAGCGATAATGTCTATGGCATGGGTGTGGGCTTAGAAACCCTCTCTGCTTGCTACATTATTTATCCCTTTTTACTACAAACCATTACTCCATGTGACATTTCTACTGGTGATGCTGTGTTGAGAAAAGACAAAAACATCTGTCCTTCACCAGAGAGACTTATTTTTTCTGCCCATCATTCAGTCTCGTTTTACAACCAAACAGCATTTAAACCGCTCTTGTTGTGTTTTTTGCCTGGAGCTGTTCTCTCAGTTAAATACACTCATTAACTGGGATAAAGGTGTGTGTTTTACATGATCAGATTTACCAATACAAGCCTCCATGCAACACAAATTTCAGCCTAAGCAGTGGTAACCTTGATATCCAATCAGTTATCAGTCTATTTGCTCCCACCTAGTGGAGGCTCATAATCAGCACAGACTGTGCCTGGGAAATTCATTCAAAACTCAGCTAATGTTTTTTTCTGGTTTAAAAAAATGTTGTTGCCAGATGACAGAGTTAATTGGTGCGCCTATGATGAAATAACAATTGCTTGAGGAAAAGAAATTCATTAAATTTGTATGTGTCTGTTAATGTGGTAGACGTGGTAAGTGCTTTATTGTTATGGTGGGTTTTTAACAATGATTCTTCACAGTATCTGAAACAACTAGCTGTGCAAAATTGTGGTTTCTTCTGCCTTTTAGATTGTAGGAGGCAAAGTTTGTTGCAAAAGTTTTTGGGCTTAAACAGTCGGGGGAAATCTGGACGCTCTGAGTTAAATGATCTGTCTTCTATCAGCAAAAACCGTGAAAAACAATGCTCCGGATCAAGCTAATGGACGTTGCTCAGTGAGAAAACAGTCCTTGGGCCTTTGAGTATCTGAAGTACCCACTCAATATTGTGGCTTTGAGTGTCTTGTGTTTTTTTTTTTTTTTTTGTTTGTTTTTTTTTAACTTTCCTGCTTTAACAGAAATTTTAACACAGGGAATGCACTTCTGCATTCCTGGGTTAGTTTTTTTTTTCATTCTGTCCTTCTCCTTTCACTTTTAATGCAGCTGAGGTGCAACAGGAATCCTGGGACGTTCTGGAAAGTATTAACTGAAGTAGAAAAACATAGAACAAGTTTAGATGAAGATCTATGTTAGAACTAGTTAGATGATATCTAATATTTGTGTGTCTTTTGGGATTTTATTTTAAATAACGATTTAATGTCATAATTAAGAACAATGGCCGATGTGCTGTTTGGGCTATGGATGTGTCCTTGTTTCTCAGCTAGTCCCCGTCAGAGCTCTGAGCTGAATATAACAGTTGATACCGACTTGGCAGCTGTTAATCCTCTTTCTCTTCAAAAACAATGAGTGTGAAATCCCACCGTGCACTGATGTCTTCAGGCAGACTTTAATCGTGTTACGGGCCTATGCTCAAGGGGGAATTTGAATCTGTGCGTGTGCTGTGTCTGCTCTGTGCTCATGCATGTGTGTCTATAGCGGAAGATCATATTTAATGTCTTAATTGAGGGGGGATTTATGCAAATGAGGGAATTATATTCATTTTCCCTTCAAGGCTGTTTTCTTTAATATAATCTGGGGGTGTGCAGAGATATTTCAGGGCGTCTCCCAACGAAGAAAAAAAATGTATTGTGCACTTGCTGAGATAAGAGTTAATTGAATTAAAGTGGCACCCTGGGCAAGATCTGCTGGAACATGGTGTGTTTTTGTGTGTTTGAAATCAATATAGTTGTTATTTAGAACTAGCACTACCAGTTTCTCCTCACGTTTTTTATACATTTTGTCAACTTAAAAAGCCTATTGAGCCGTTGTTTTTGGAGATGTTTTGACCTGGAAAGTGTAGTTGTTGACTACTTACTCAAATTTGATGGTAAATGAGGGGGCATTATTTATTGTAATAGCTAACTTACGCTTATTAGTCTAATTATATTCAGAAACATGAGCTGTATTGCCACGCTGCACAGAGCGGTCTTTTGTTTGGCTTGTGAGACTGAACTCAATATTCTCACCTCGGCCATTCTCCACCTTTAAACACATACCGTGTTGTTCTAGAAGCTGCTGGTTGTGTGAATGATGTGTAGGAAGGTGAAGCCACATGCTATAGTATTTTAGCCCTGCAGACATTCACAGAGTAGACAGCGTTTGGAGCAGACTTCAATATTGACTGTCTGCAGGGGGGAGGTTTGTTTTGGACCGCTGCTCACCGGCTCCACTGTGAGTCGGATCAAACCGGTAGAAGTCAAGTAAAACAGTCTGAGAAAGTGGAAGCACTCGATTCATGTTCATGGAGAGGTTTTTTCTCCCATAACGGGGCCTGTGTTTACACAATGTGGCTTAGGTTTAGCTGCTTCTGGACAAAGTAGATGTTTCCAAATTAAGCTCACATGTTTCTTTACATTATTCATTCTTGCATTATTCAATTATTTCCTGTGTCCAGGTACAACCTTTATTAACAGACAACTGAATGCTGAATTATGCAGGTACAATTTAGTTTTATTTATCGATTGTTAAAAATCAAGAGTTTTATTGTCATATGGACAGTGAAGACAACTTACATCATGCAAAGAAAAGCTTACTTTACCAGTCTTCCTTACACAGCAAATAAAAGAGAATAATACATTAAAGATTGCATACTGTTAGAACTTTGTGTGAGCCATGTGCATTAGTTTTAAATGACCACTGGAGGCCACTGCAATCCATTCCTGTTGCTTTTACCCCCCACAGTTTTCAGGAGTCAATCGAATAAACAGTGACTGCTCTCAAATTAATAGCAAATTTGTCCTTTTTCCTTATACGCTGCAAAAATGTTATTTCATGTTTTATTGGTTAAGAAAAACATCAAGGCTTAATTGGAGACCCAATTATTTTTAACAGTGCAGCTGTTTTAGAATATATCCCATGTAATGCAGTAACTTCTTCCTTCTGCATCTTTGTAGCAACATCCTGTTACCTTTCTGTAGTAAACGCTTTTTTTAGGGATTAAACA
The DNA here is from genome assembly GCF_008692095.1 of Etheostoma spectabile. Lineage (NCBI taxonomy): Eukaryota > Metazoa > Chordata > Actinopteri > Perciformes > Percidae > Etheostoma > Etheostoma spectabile. The sequence goes on along the minus strand of NC_045733.1, from coordinate 29,446,310 downwards.
GAGGCACTCCAATCTGTAATAATATCTCTGGTTGATTCCCCTTGTCCACCACGTGTCTGTAGAACACATTCCATGGCCTCACATTTGGGACGTCAGTCCTCGTCTTAGAGGGTGATAGAGAGTTTCAGGAGGCCAGTGGCTCTTTGCAATCTAGGACAAATGAGCATCGGGGTCCTGTAAATTCGTTGTTTAATTTGATACTTTTGGACTCGGCGCAGTTGCTCCCAGCATTATGCAACCTGAATCATGTCAAATTCTAGAAGACAGATCCTGCTGAGCTGCAGTTGTAAGGGAATATTGAATTCAGAATGTAGCTTCAACATGATTTGTCTTCATGTATGCATAACTATTCAGAGAAACAAATCTAGTTTATCCCATGTAAGCAAACGGCACAAAATGACATGACAGGATGTGGATTAGAAGCCAAGGCCTCACGTTTAATCTTGGCTGTCACTGAGACAGTTGGGTGTCCAAAATGCTTAAGGCAACAATAAGGGATTGAGGTGATTATGTGTGTGTCCAGGCTGCCATCACACATGCCAGCTGAAAAAGCTTAATCTCAGCTATCGTCTCTCTTAGAGTTTTTACTCTGCGTCCTCGAATGTTCAAATCTGTTTTGTTTAAAGGCTGGTTTAGGTCTGCTGGAGTTCAAGATGGTTTTAAAGTAGGGAGAGAGAGTGTATAAATATGTGTTTGTGTGTGGATCCATCCCTGTAATTGTCAGTAAGTGGCTTAGTGGTATCTCCACCCTGTTCCTACTGATAAGGCTGTGTTCTGTCCACTGTTTCTTTCAGGACTGATGAGTGTTTCTCTGTCACACTGTGGAACAAAACTACCCAATCTGATCTGTTCAGGGCACCAAAACAAATCACAAACATGGCCAGACAAGCAAAGCATTGAACTGAATTAGCATACTGTATCTTCACACTTCTGCTCGGATTTTAACCTGTTAACATGTTTACGAATTCTGACACATTACTAAGTGCATTATGGTATGCTGTGTGTGGCCGTAATCAGCTTTAGCCTACAGGAAAAAGAGTATTTCCAATTCCAGGAAGCCTTTTAAACTGGCAAAGCTATCTACAGAATCTCATGAGTTGTGTGATGTGTAACTTGCATTTCCTCAAAACCTCAAAAAACACTTGTTATATCTGTAGTGTAGTCTAGTTTTTTGTTATTTTGCAGCAGAAATTGTGTAATATTGTTATTTTGGAGACCTGTGTGAGGTTTTTAAGTTCTTCTGCCCATCAAAAGCCAATTAATGCATCTTTCTATAGTGTCCAGATACCCTGAACTTTAACATCAGATAACCTGCCTCCCTGAGTTGGTTGAGCATGGACTGACTGTCATGTCCACCACTTGGCTATGGGCTCATTTAGTGCTCTACTGTCACTCTCGCTGACACTGGAGGTGCAGCCCCTCGGCTTAAACGCAAAGGCTTTCGCATAGTAGAAGCTGTGCTATGTGGGAGTGTAACTGTGGCAGTCTCTAATAAAAACTCTGCCTTTTATTTTGGCGTGGGACGGCCTCAAATTCTGTGTTTTGCTGTAAGTAAAATATAGTGCAAGAGGCCCAGAGACCTCCTGATGTCCTTCTGTGTGACAGGTCATCATGTCTAAGCCTGAAATTTAAATAAATAGACTGAAATGTTGATGAAAACACATTAGCTGTTCACTAAATAATCATATGAATCATTCCATACCAATTCACCTCCCAGTTCATGTCATGGATTATCTTAAAAAGAATCATGTGAAAACGTTTATTAAATTTACGGGAATGAGATTTGATTGATGTAAACCACATAATGTTGCAAATTATCCTCACTGTTTCTAGGATGTTCAGTACAAATTTCAACCCAATCCAGTGAAAAATAAGCAATCGTAAAGGCTTAGAATACACATACAAAGAATCACAAAATTGATTAAATTTTGCTCTGAGGGCCAAACTTAAACGATTCATAACTAATGAAGTATTTAGAGGTGAGCTATGTGATTTTGCAAGGTCCCATGAATTTAATAGAAATTTTCACATGATTTTAGTTTTCCATTTTAAGAAAATTCATCACATGAACTTGGATGTCTAGAAGAGTTGGTGTGTAATGATGTAATTTTTTACCTTTTGGGGTTTCTCCATGAAATTACTTCAGCAGTGTTTCAGTGCTTCTGTCCTCCGTTTGATGTTAAACTTGTTTTGACTCATCCTTCTTCAATATTTCCTATTTGTCTAATTCTAAATAATTCTGCACCCTCCTTTCTCTCACCTTCACGTTTCAGTCTATCAAACATTTCGGTCTCTCTCCTCAAAAAAACTCTGCTCTTGCTTGTCAATCCTTACCTGCTCTTTCTTTCCATAAACTTTAGTGTGTGTGTGTATGTGTGTGTGTGTGTGTGTTGGTCTTTGCTGGTGGTCCCTCAAAACCTGGGAGTCCACCCCCATGGTCGTGTGTTTACCCAGCAGCCCACTCTCTCCCAAACACTGCTGCTCTGCCTTTATATCAACAGGTAATGCGCTGAAAGGTTGCGTCCACTCTTCCTCTCTTTGTCTTTCTCACTGCTAAAGTTTGTTTGCATTCAGCCTCTCAGGCTGCAACTGCTTTCAGGAGTGTTAACTCCTTGTGTTGGCTTATTGCTTTTGTTGGCAACTAAGGCTGGTACCAGAACAACCAAATAAGTCCGTCATTCACCACAGAGCTGTGTGCGCTGCAGGAGCGGCCAAGCAAAGCACCGCCCTGGGTTTTATGGCAGGAGTAAGTACTTTAGAAAAGTCTGTTCACTATGTTCACTTATTTTCTTTTTTTCTTCAAGAGCATGATGAGTGGCTCATCTTTTTTTAGCTTGACTGTACACATGAAAATTGGTGTCCCCTTGCCGTGCCTGTCTTGTTTCCTTTGTGCCTCTTACCCCTGATGCCTCATTACCCGCAGGTCTATTTATACCTCTTGTTATCCGTGAGTGAAGCTTTCCTGGCAGGAGCCGCTGAGTGGTGCCAGCCCGGTAAAAGAATGCCCGTTCTGGGCCTCCGCTGAGGGGCACGGCCCCGGTCCCTGGAAGAATTGCCACTCTGTCTTTCATAGTTGGTTATGTAAGCAGCTGACCTACTCAAACCTTCACAATATGGTAAACCTCAACGGGAGCACGGTTGGCAGTAGAAGCAGTTGAAGTCTAAAAGTTGTCCTTTGTTTACATGAGATCATGAGGAAAAGTTCAAGATGACACTTGAACTTTGTCAGCAGTGATTTGACCTGAACTCTGCCAGCACTAAATGGAAGAAATCCCCCATGGTATGAAGTGGGTTTGGAGCACCACATCATTTTCTTGTCTTGTTTTCATCCAACGGTTCTGTTGGATATCAACCAACCAGTGCCATGCTCTTTCTGGTACGGTATTTCAGACTTCTGTAAAACGACAAGAAAAGTATTTTCTCGGTACATTGTGTTTTCATGTTAGGGTTGAGTAATATTTGTAATAAATTAGTCATTGACATAAAGCTGTATAAACTGAACAGTAAAGTTAAATAAGGGTGGTGAAACAAAGTGTAGATTGTTTAGTCAGTTGACTGAAACTGAATTTAACAATTGTAATACTTGATCAATTGTGTTAAATTGTTGAGCAAAACTTTGTGGAATTGAGTGGAAGCAGCAACATGTCTGTAAGATTATATCACCATAATCTGGAAATTATAGAGAGTCTAAACTATAGTTTTCCTACAATTAAAAGGGAAGTTGAATCCGTTTCTGACTCCTGAACGGTTCAACCATAGAGGGCTGTGAAACACTTTTCAGCCTGGTTTTAAGTTACTCTTTAAGAAACACATATAAATCAGAATAACTTCACAGTATCTTATCCGCTACAATCTGAAAATCATCAACAGCAGCATTGATCGAAACCTACTTAGAGCAGAACTGGGTTAAGACTTCCCTCCAACAGCAGAAACTCAGTAAGCAGGTCAGGCTGATGGGGTGAAGGAGAACCTCGGGCACCGCTGTGGAAGTAATGCCGTTAGTGACATTGTGAAGGGGGGAGCAGGCTAATTGGAGGAAAGGGAGGCGGCTGAGGACGAGGGTGTTGAACGCCAGATGTTTAGCTATATGGTTCAAATGGAAAATAACCCAAGTGGAACCAAAGTTGTGACGCCGGTTGATTCCCTTTCATGTGGCTTCCCTTCCTCCCACCTCACAGCCTTCCATTAGAGGTTTTGGGGACGGTTTGCATGGAAATTAGGACTCTATTTTGCGTCACAGGCTTAATATAAATAAATCACTGTATCTGGATCCTTGCAGCATGTACAGTGTATACTTTTACTTTAATGTTGCCAGGACTGTCTTCCTCTCTACTTTTGAGCTCCTGCATAACCAATCATTGTGTTGTGTGTGTACAGTGACAGCTGTTAAATATATTTTATAAAACAAAACGTTGATAAAGTAATCAACTTTCAATAAAGTGAAATAGACTGAGTGCTAAGAGTGAAAACCGCCCAGGAACAGCTTGCAGCTTTCTCCAGATAATTTAATGCGTTTAGTTCAGTGCTGGTGCTCGGATCATCTGGTAAGATCCAGTGTCACCAGTCTGGAAGTAGATGAGATGGAAGTGATCTCCAGAGGGTTTTGCTTTTATCTGAGTGGGCTTCAGTACAGTTAAACATGTTTTAGTGATAAGTGCAAACTGGGATGATAATTTGATATCATCATTTATAGTTTCTTAGTGAAATCGTATTGTGATGACAATCCACAATCAAATGAAGGAGAACAAATCTCTTTTGTTCTATCATCAGCTTTTGAATGATTCTCATATTTTTGTAAAATACGCATGGAATAATTTCCTTGCTTAATTGGGAACATACATTATCAAACACGGTTTCATAGCATGCATGTGTTCTTATTCCTGTTGTGTTTTTGAAGGTTTTCCTTGTGCAGCTACATTGAATTTGATAACAGCTTGTGGTTTGTGTCCCGTCTATCACCAGTCAACATTGGCATCTATTAACCATGACCCAGATTCTTGCCTAGTCTTAAAGGGTTACTACCGTTTTTTTTTTCTTCTTCTTCAACTTGGACACTATTTCCCTATGTTTTTGTGTCAAAGTGACTGATGGGAACAACAACCTTTGACATTGGTCCACTTTTAAGCAAGATCGCTGCAGTCGGCAGCGGTGAAACAAGCTACAATGTAAGTCAATAGGGCAATTGTCCAGCTTGTGTGTACCTTCACATAAGTGCTCCTTTTGCCACTGACAGGCTCAGATTAATATTGTGTAAATATAGTGTCTGACAACTTTATGGAAACTATCCCTTCAGAGATCAAACATTTAAAACCTCTTTGAGACCTTTCTATTTAACCAGAAATAGCTCTGAAGTCGCTAGCGCTAAACCCGGCAGACTCCGTTTATATATAATAAAAAAATAAAAAATACTTTTAGTGTGTATAGAACCACCATATTTCCACATGTAAATCGGTAAACTATGTTTATTTCAACCAAGGCTAGAGTTGTGATGGTTGGAAATGTGGAAAGATGACCAAAAAAAGGCTTTTCATAGTTTAATTTTGTTTGTCAACTTTGAATTAAATTTTCTTTTTCTTTTTAATGCATGTTTTTGTCTTCCTCTTTGACAGAAAAGGCGACCACCTCAGATATCCTTTCCATAATGTTGTCAGACACTTAGAATATTAATCTGAGCCTGTCAGTGGCTAAACAAGCACTAGTATGAAGATTAATACAAGCTGGACAATTGCCCTATTGACTTACATTTTAGCTTGTTTTACCACTGCCAACTGCAGCAGTCTCGCTTAATACTGGACCAATATCAAAGACTGTTGTTCCCATTAGTTAGTTAGACACAAAAACATAAGGAAATAAGGTCCAGGTTGAAAAACAAAGACTTCTTCTATTTTCGTTGCATGCTTTTCTCATGGATTTGTTTGGGCAAAACCTGTTGCTGCACTCATCTCTTAAATTATAGAGAAGATACCTGTGGTTTCCAATGAATATTTCTCATAAGATAATTGACCTGTTTGGTACTTTCAAGTCAAGTCTATAGTTCATCTCTTAATGCACCATGACAGTTGTGTTGATGTATGAAATCAACGTGACTGTGCAAGGGACTGAAGTTTTTTAAACTGCTTCTGAAATAAGAAAAGGAACAAGAAGAGTTCAATCTTTTGTTTGCATTTCATCCTGTTCCTTGCCTATTTACTTAGAACACATTCAGGTAATTTAATAGTGAAATAATGTTATCCTTAATTTAGTTGAGGACCCCACTTAGGGATCCTTGGTGGTCCCTCAAACCCCAGTTTGGCAACAGCTGCAGCACCTTTCAACCACAACATGACTAGCACGTGCGTCATTCAGGCACTAATAAAAAAACATGACAGCCACTCCTTTTCCCTTCTTGCTGGCATGTGGCTGTGGCTGTGTGCACGCATGAAGCTCTTTTGACTGTTTTTGAAGAGACTAAATCTTACTAGAGTGCAAGCTATTTGCTCAGTCCTTCCTATTAACAGTGTGAGATCAAGAGCTTATAACTCTAGAGTGCATCCTCACACATTCTCAGACTGTATGTGAAATATAAATACATAGACAGTATTTTCTGCTTCTTTATTCTGCAAGAAAAGCAATTGACATATGCATGATCCTGCTGTGTATAGCACTGTAATAAACTTTATATTTAGTACTACAGTTGACGATTTGTGCAAAAAGGTGTCCCCCTAAATCATTACAAAATAAAACAGACTCTTGTGGCTGCAGGGTTTTAGAGGATTGCTCCTCGTGCCTTTGATCCTGTTGAGCAATACAAACTGCCACAGAGTTACTGTTTTATTAAAAAGCCCAATTAACCCCACAAGGGGACACTTATTGCTGCTACTAGTCATGCTAAAGCACATTTTTATCTCACATCTCACCTCATTAAGTCTTCTCCCCTGCAAACTGTAGAAATATAGGCACACTTAATATGTAAATATTCTGTATTAGTGGAAAGCTGCAGTCTTGCTCTCTTGTTTTACAGCATATTTATATGTATTAGTGTGTATTTCCAGTGTTGTCATTACACTGTAAAAACATATGTTGATAATGCAGATATATATGAGGTTATACTGCAGACAATGGCGCTGATGAAGACGTGAGTTGAAACACATTGATCAATTTAAAGACATTTAAAATGACTGCATTGTAATCTTTGGAGAAGACCTACGGCGTGCCTTGGGTTATTTTTGAAGGAATCATGCATTTTAACACATTTTGGAATTGAGATCACATGATACAGTTATAGGGATTGAGTTTTATTGCAGCTTGTTTCAAGATGATCCTGTAGTTGTAGGACCTGCAGTCAGTATCAAGACTCACTGCTGACTGCAGCACTGGTCTCGGCTCCAGTCTTGTGTCCATGTGTGGCAGGATATTAAGACTCTGAGCAGCTTCTGTCAGTTGCTGGCACACTGAGCGCCTAATGAGCAGAAATAGCTCTCCCAGTTAGTTTCTACACTTCTCAGCCGTTTTCATCGATATGCTGCAGGGTGAGGCGGCACGTTGCCATGGAAACAGCAGACAAAGACTAGGAACAAGGGTGTATGCAAGCAGTTGAGAGAAGCCTCCCTCAAAAAGAGTGTGTGTGTGTGGGGTCACTCAAAAACCGGGAGTCCAGTATACTTGTGGGATCCCGACAGCTTTGTGGGGCCAAAATGCTGCACCCCACAACTTTAAAGGGTTGGTTGAGGTAAGACTTGGTTTTTAGGATTGAGGTTAGAAGTAGGTTAGACATAGCTGAGACATTTTCAACGGGCACCACAGTTGCAAGACTGGACCATCTTTCATGTCCATGGCAGCAGCGTTCCTGGGGAGATGCACCCTCCTCGCACCACTTACACCTTTCTCTATTTGTCATCAACCCATCAGCCCAACATGTGGCAACGATGTTTGGGTGCGAATCTAAAAATGTTGACACAGCTGTCCATTAATGTGATGGACAAGTCATAATTAGAACATACCCTATCTGCTTTTCACATGGCGGATTTTAAATCAGTTGGAGTTTTACTTTGAAAAATTATTAAAATTTGAAGCATGCATTTTTGCAACTGCCCTTTATGAATATTTTTTTTTGTCATTTACATACAGTACACTACTTGTCAAAAGTTTTGAGTCACTTACAGATTTCCATACCACTCCATTATAGACAGAATAATGATCTTTAATACAATATCTACATTGCCTATTATCAGACACCATTTGTCTTCCAAAGGCACATTGTGTTACCTAATCTGATATCATTTTAAAAAATTAGCTGAGAAAATATTGGAGAAACCTTTTGCAATTATGTAAGCACATAATGTAATCTGAAAACCGCTACCCTGGTTAAAAAAAACTGCAACTGATCTCAGCTGTTTGTTACCGGTAGTGTACATTATACCATACCTACATACCTACATACATACCTACATGTGCCTATATGCACATATATCACATTTGAAATTATGTTCTATGTACTAAATTTGCTTTTTGGTAAGATTTAATTCAAAGCACAAAATCAAAATTTAGAGTAAAGGCTGACAAAATAAACTACGTTTTAGTAGAACTTTTTTTCCAAGGTTTTATAAGTTTCTTCTTTAGATTCTTTTTTAGGGTTTTTTCTATTCTATTTATTTCCTATCTTAATGACCCTGTGGCCCCTCAAATCTATCTTGCGACCTCTTTGAGGGTCTCATGGTTGTTCAGAAAGATCTTAAAATTGCGCAAAGACGGTCATTAAGTAGACACGAAAGGCAGCACTAGAT
>NC_045733.1:29437302-29437538 GCF_008692095.1 Etheostoma spectabile | reverse complement strand
AGTGTGAAGAAGAGTCCAAGGAGACGAAAGGTAACGTCTTTAAAAATAGTCGTGAAGGGTAGTGTCACTAAGGGTGTTCACGAAAGGTCGCACTAAAATTGACTTATTAGTGTGAAGGTAGTCTCAAGTGGGTTAGGGTTTTTAATGTTTTTATTTTTAACTGTTTATACCTGTGTTTTATCTTTCTATTTTTTTTTTAACTGATTTTTGTGTAAAGCACATTGAATTGCCCTGTT
>NC_045733.1:29434426-29437292 GCF_008692095.1 Etheostoma spectabile | reverse complement strand
GCTATACAAATAAAGCTGCCTTGCCTTACATAGTACAAAGACATGTCAAAAGGCAGACATTGGAAGGTAAATATAATGACAGTTTGAATTCAGACATAGTCTTCACAAGACAGAGGCATTTTCTGGTGTGGGTGAACGTTCAAGGAACGTAATGTGGGAGAAAGAAAATGGTCCTATCTCAAGTTGACTGAATTCTTAGTTTGATTGGATTCCCTGTTCAGATTCAACAGCCTCTCTGAGGGAAAGCTCGCTCAGCCTGGGGCGACAATGACCCTCCTCCCCGACAGTTATCACACAGAGCCCGCAGAGAGTAGGAGCAATGGCCACCCCAGACACTGTTAGAAAGAAATTAAGCCAAAGGGAATGACAGAAGAGAAACTAGAAGATGTGAGAATATAGTTGGTGTCGGGTACAGAGTAATGGATCATGGACTCTTGGTGTAAATGTAAATTTTTGCTGCCTGATGGGAAAGACTGGCAAAAACTATTTAAACATCTGCATTGTCGACCCCGTCACTGTCACCATCCTCATCCTTATCCCTTTGGAGCCTCCAACAGACAATATGTCACTTCCTTGCGTGATGGAGATGCATACAGATCGACTACATCACGTTAATTCTCCATGTTGATCACAGTAATTACTCTGTTATTGCTCCATGAGACCCGGTTGGAGATGAAGATCTTAGGAGGAGAGCCATGCTGATTGAATTTGATAAGTCACGCCTCTCAGCTGTTATGATCATGTAGCCATTTTCCTGACAGCCACATGGGAACATGGTGACATCTTTATCGAGGTGCTCTTCCAATATGATTTTCTTGAAATGAGGTTGGTCTAATTTAATTATCCAGACAGTTTTCAATCAGACATGCCTGTTAAAATTTGAACCTCAGGTTTGGAGTCATTGGAGCAGAAAGGAGGGAAATGAGGGACCAATGAGAACATTTTTCAAGAACAAAGACATTATGTATCACGCAGAATTTGCCAGAACTCTGCAACATAAATTTCACTGCATCGCATCTCATCCTCAAAGAAAGTCTGTTTTAATTTCTTGCTAATATCTGCGAAGATGTTAGGCATTTAAAAAAGAAGAAGAAAAAAACATCCATGCTGTTTTGAGTGAGATACGGGTTCTTGAATGTACTCTGCCTTCAGTCTCCGGGTGAGCTGTTGAAATTCTTCACAGCTTTCTAAGTAATTAGCGTAGACAAGGGGGCCAACTGTAGCATGCCAGCATGCTAGCTCGTTCTTATTGGCAAAACACTGCTACAACACACATTTGTTCACCATAATCTACAAAAGAACTACTTACATCTTCCTGTTTTGCAGGTATTCCACAAGTGCCCCTCATTTAGAAGAATTCTCCCAGCTAATCTTGCCTTGTACTGACCAAAGTAGGAAAAACAGTAGCTAGCTGATGTTATCATTACCTAGCTATTGCCCATGTGCGACTCCCAACAAAGAAAAAACAGGATCTGCAGCAGTGTCCAATACTACAAAAATATGGTGTTTTTTTTTTAAAAATGAAACCATGTAAACCTATTCTGGTACAACCTCAAAATACAATTAACGACCTGAAAATGAGCATAATATGAGCGCCTTAAACTAAAAATGTCTAAATAACATACGGTTAAATCGATGAAGCTGAACGCTGATAGGGAAAGATGGTCTGCCTTCTGACTATTAATGCATATAGTAGGCGCCAAGTTGGGTTGTCTTCCAACAACCGATCTCCTCTCGTGGATAGAATTAATTAAAGGCAGCTATAAAAGCTTTGAAAAGCATTTAGTTAGCCTCCTTTGGTTTGCGTCTAATAGGGCTGGGCAATATCAATATTGAAGTATTTGGTCAAAAAAATTAGATTTTCTCCATATTGCCCAGTTCTAGCGTCTAGCTCCATAAGCTCTAACGTCTACTGCACACACTTAGTGGCTATAGAGTACAGTGGAGTGATGCCAGCAAAGAGAAGCAGTGCTGGGATGAAGCCAGTAGCAGTCTGGGACCGGCTCCAGAGTTAGCCATCAGACCTGCTTGAATTCATATGGAAGTCTCCTGGTGAGCTGCGGCCCCCACTTCACTCCCGGGGCCTTTCCCATTTCCCAGTTTGTGCATCCCCAATTCCGATTCCCCTCCTCGTGCCTTAGTCCCGCCCACAGGAGATTCGAGCCAAGGAGTCGAGGAAGAGCCCAGAGGAGAGAGGAGTCGAGGCAACAGCCATTTAACAAACAAGACATCTGTCATTCGAAGTGACGTCAATTAATTAAGACGAGCAGCACTGCATCAGCTGTCCATCGTTCTGTCCTACACTGCATTTTAAGATCTCTGTCAGAGAAGCAGAAGTGTTCATGACAACTGCTATATTTACTTTTTAATTCAATTCACAACGTGGACAGGATGGTACGGGGGTCGTACATTCTTCTTTTTAACACAAGCACACACCCACCCACACCCACCCTAGGCCTATATATTTATATCAGCCTATGGCCTACATACACAGTTTGGCTATATATGTAGTGGATCAGCTCTTTATCCGTATAAGCTTAACATCTACCACCTTCCACCCACCTGAATGAATTATGGCTGTCCCTGCAGACTCCGTTGCTTTTTAAATAATTCATTGTATTAATGTATGTGTTTTCTATAACAACTTAAACAAAAAAAAATTGCTATTTTTTAAGTGTCTCTTGAACGATCTAAGAGATGAAGCTGTCTGTCCGACAGCAGCACTACTATGTTCACCTTAGTTTATTGTGTATTATTGCACCCATCCCAATTGTTTGTAAGATCTGACCGGCCCCTAAAGTTGGATTAACCACAGAGCCTCTCTCTCTCTCTCTCTCTCTCTCTCTCTCTCTCTCTCTCTCTCTCT
>NC_045733.1:29430970-29434408 GCF_008692095.1 Etheostoma spectabile | reverse complement strand
TCTCTCTCTCTCTCTCTCTCTCTCTCTCTCTCTCTCTCTCTCTCTCTCTCTCAAAATGGCGCGCTAAGAACGATTCCCAGGTCACAAGCTGGAGAATATAGGATCGAGAAGGTACAAATTTAGGAAATGGGAAAGGCCCCTGGAATAGATTTATTCTCTGTATTGTGATGATATGTTGCTTCGGTCTACTCACTTCTTTTCAGTAATTTCCTACATTTTACAGAATGCCTTTCAGAAAGTTCTCAAGAGGGAGACCATAGACCAGACAGGCATCGTGTCAAGGGCCATATTCCATTTTGACTCGCACCGTCACATAAGGAGAGTTAAAATGTCAAAAAACTGTTGAATAGCGAGAGGCTTTCACACAGAGATTTGAGGCATGTAAGATAGGTGAATATTCACTGTGATAGTGTCAAATGGCTAACCGAGGCTGGTGACAGTTGCTACTAATGGACACAGTACCATCATACAGTATGGCAAAACTAGACTGTGGTCTCCAACTAAATCTAAGCCTAGCCTTGATAGTAACAGCTTGGGTCGGTTATCTACACCACTTAGCCTAGCCTAACAATACCTGGTGATTCAATCAAATATGTATACATGTAGATGTCCACATATGCAATATCGGGCCACTACGTTGGGTCATTAATCCACTTAAACAGGTAAAGATCGAAGGGGCATGACTGGAGACCAACCTTAATTTGTTAAGGTATTGTAAACAATTAAAGGGATAGTTAGATATTTGGGGATATATGCGTCTTTAAGACTAAGAGTTAGATGACAAGATTGTCATATTTTTTTGTTTTATTGCGAAGCTACGGCCAGCAGCCGGTTAGTTTAGCTTGGCTCGCCTTGCTCTGTCCAACATCCTCTAAGTGCGCTAACTTGTATCAGTGTAACACTTAGGTCTATAAAACAAACATTTGTTGAAATTGTAACAAACTTGCCAAAACCTATGATGCTAACTCGCATGAAATTAAATTGACATCTATAGAATGTTCAGATGCTTTCTATCCCCCCAAAAGGGGCGGGCCAGTCTGGTATTTGGCGGTGTTCAAAGTCTTTTATTATTATTGCACTGTACAGCATGCCCAGCACTTTCTGTTAACAACCATACAATGCAGTGCATTTTATGGATGCGAAAATAACTGTCAGTGATCTGATGATAATACAGTCATATTAGCCACTACTAGTTGACTACTGCCCACAGCGTTGACTAATAGGGAAAACCTCAGCAAAAGATCAGTTTTTAAAATAGTGAGGGACCAGACTACACTTATAAAGCGCTTTTATATCTATCGTTAGTGATGCAAATTGTAAAATACAGCAGTTGTTACCCCTTTCTCTTCTCCAGTGGAGTTCTTTGTGTGTAAATGTTAAATGTCGGTGTAAAATGTCAGTTATAGAGGAGAGGAGCTGATGATCTCTGATTCTGAGAGACTACTGCCAAAGCTTGACATTTACCATTGATGGACAACCTGTTTAGACTTATATTCTCTCCAACAAAGCATCCTCAAGGGAGTAACTGGTGGAGGCGACAGAGAATTATAGCTCAGATTAAAGCCGTAAGTCAGCTTTTGTGTGTGTTTGAGGTCATTCCCACTGTCGTCCTCAACTCCCTGGGGTGATATAATGTCCAGAGCTCAGCAGTAGTAGGGGCCACGGTGATGTGGCCCTCACTTGGCTTTAGGGCAAATACAGAAAGATTACCCTTCTTCAGGCTGCCAGTAATATCTTGGGTTTTCCTGGGGTTAGTATGGACCAATGACTAGGCAGAATCACAGGGAAGCCATCCGTACTTTATGATCCAATATATAGCAGTTATGGCTTTTTCACTGGACGGCAGGGTAAACTGAGATTATCTCCTGTCACTTTTATGTTTCCTGTGATCGTGATTTCATAACCGCTCCATTCCAGTGGAGCCTCCCATAAACTCACTGAACAGCTAAGTTTGGTTTCTGTTGAGCCGGCTTCAGTTGTTCAACAGGTCAACCTTCCACTTAATTGCAAAGTATAAGCTGACCACATTGAAGCTGACATTCATTCTTTGGTTTTCTTCACCCGCTTAATCCTATTTAGGGTCATAGATGGGGGGGCTGGAGCCTGTCCCAGCATGCACTAGGCAGAGAACAGATATACAGGTTGCCAGTTCATTGCATGGCCTGTTCCAAACCCACAGTTTTCCAGGTTGGAATTCCATTAAGGAAACATTTGATTGGATGAGTCCTCTGTTTATTAAATTCCTAAGGAGACAGTTGTTCAATTCTCAACCTTTTCACTTGTAATAATCTCTTAACCTTTCAGAGCTTGACAAGTAGTCCAGTGAACATGGTGAGTCATATAACAGAAAAAAATTCACAGTCCCTTTTCTCCCATCAAGCCCTTTTAGGAATACTCTCCTCTTCTCCAATGAAACCAATTATTCCAGACAGCGCTGCTCAACAAGGAAAAGAGATGGACCGCGTCGCTAGCTTTCCCTCCGGTGGAAGAACCAATCTATTGTTGGCCCACGTGATTAAGCCTTGTATCAAGATAGGGAAATGTTATTGTCCAAATAAATTCATTCAGGCTGCACAGAAGCCAGTGGCTCTCCTAATACTTCATTTAAAATCACTGCACGCTGCTCTGCTGCTGCCAGAGGATGCCAGCTGAATAGTTTGTGGAGAGTTGCCTCAGGGTGACTACTAGTGGATGGTCCCAGACCGCAAAGAGGCTTTCGACAGCAAGCAGCTCTTCAACTGTTTCATCTAAACTATTGTAGTGCTCATCAAAAGTTTTGCCTCACTGCAGCTGGTTGGAGTTAATGAATTAAACTTACTGCCTCCTCTTAATGCTGAACATCCAGTTTGCCTGTAGAGTCATTCTGCCACGCTAGTATACTGATTAAATTGCAAAATAGTGAATTCTATGGACAGAGCCTCTGTCTATGGATCCGTTTGAATGTCCTTATGTCAAACATACTGCATATGTAAGAGTCAGTGACTCTCAACTTTGAACATTTTGGCTGAGCATTTCAGTCTACAACTCCTTAATTATTACAATCATCTTCTTTTTTTTATAATTTAAAAAAATGTTTTGATTAAGCACAAATAGTGATGTACAGCCACTGAACATACGTTTACAGCAATCCCCCCCCCCACACACACACACACACAAATATACGTGTATATATAAGAAAATGAGAATAGAAATATAATTGAAACACGGCGGCTAAAACAAAAAGTAATAAAAAGAAAAAGACAAAAAGGGACAGTTACAGACCTATTGATTAATTCAAGATGGCAAGAGAAGTAGATCAGTTACATAACAGACCACAAGGTTCAGAGTGAGCCCTTCAAATGTTACATTCATTTTCAACTATACATTCATTTTCAACTATAACCATAAAAACATGCATCCTAGGTAGGACTACAGTTGAAAATTAGCCAATTGGCTAAC
>NC_045733.1:29429883-29430960 GCF_008692095.1 Etheostoma spectabile | reverse complement strand
TTACAGAAATGTTCATTAATGTGCATTGTCCTAATCAAATAAATAAATAAATTAACTAATTTGCAGCATCAAATACGTTACTTTTTTTTAATCAACATAACAAAGAAACAAGAATCAACTTGTACGCATAATGTTCATCTTGAACATATAAGCAAAATGTTTACCGTCAACGTATTTAATTTCTTTTCCCTTTACAATATCCATTCCTTACAACTAAAACATAATTTCCACTTTAATGATTATGTTCTCGCAACCTTAAGTATAAAGGGAAAGGTCATGGTCTTACAAACGTTACAAAGTCACTGCTGACTTAAAGCTCGAGACGGGGGAGTTGAGTTGACTTTTCTATTTAACCGAAACCACAGACTTAAACAAAATCAGCAGCAGGACCTTATAGGGATAGTGGACAGTAGATAGTGGAGACTGTAGATAGCGGTTGGCACGCTCCCAGTTTGGAGAGGCAAGCAGGAGGGCAGGACAGAAGCTAAGCAGTGTACTGCTGTGAAAGAGGGCAACAACTAAATGGATTTTAGCAACTTAAGAAATGACAACCCTAAAAAACAAAATTGGTTTGTGAACACTTTATTTAGAGTAGTTATAGAATAATTTAACCACTTTACCTTGCCATCAAAAAGCCCTTTCCGATGGGGAACTGAAGCTGTTTTATGAAGCTATGCTCTTTTCAAAGCCACCAGACTCAGAGCAGTTTGTAGGGTCAAGAAATCAGTTTAACTTAAAACATAGTAGTCATATTGTACTGTACAGTAGTCATCCTCAGGCAGTCGGAGCAAAGGCTGCTGCTCTGCTAATGTGCTCCTCCTCAGGGAAGTTTATCCCTTGTTATTAAAGAAAGAAAGAGAGAGATAGAAAGACAGTAAGTTGAACTGGGTCACACATGATGCTGATGGAGAGCGCAAGAGAGGGAGGAGTAGAAGGAGATGGGAAAATAGAACCAAAAAGATTCGTGGAGCACAGGGAGCGGGCTGTCACTCTCAGCTTCACACGAATGATTCAGCCACCAAATGTGCTTACCTCCTCATATCCATGTTTAACACACACACACACACACACACACAC
>NC_045733.1:29424148-29429873 GCF_008692095.1 Etheostoma spectabile | reverse complement strand
ACACACACACACACACACACTGTGTGTGTGTGTACTGGTCCATAAGTGTGTAGGGAGGGAAAGGAGCTGGCGGCAACACTGATGTGATCTGACATGGTTGAGGCTTGTAAAGGACGCTACGGGCCTCTGTGTGGCTCCCAGTGTAAACCAGCTAGATCCAATACCCCCCAACCCCTCTTGTCGTTTCTTCCCTCTCTCCATCTTTCTGTCCTGTCTTCCCTCACAGCATCCCTCTGTCCCGCTCCAGTTTGTTGGACCATTTTGCCTTTCAGCCATGTTGCGAGATCATTTCATGGCTATTTAGGGTCAGGCATCTGTGTTTTTTTTCTCTGTAATTCTCCTTCTCTTTTGCCACTGACTCTCTGTCTCTTTACATTGCAATGATCATTTTTTGTCAGCTGGTGTGACTGCTGTGCGTTAATGAAAAGGTGCAGGCCTGGCCTCTTTATCCGTCACGGTCACTTCACTGTGACTAAATCCGCTGAGGGTAATGGCAAAGCAAGGAAATCCACAATCACTAAAACGACCTCATTGAAACAAAACAAAACCTCTTTTTCAAGTTTTAACCTTTCATAAGCAACATTTTAGCTCATCAGTTAAACACTTGGGACTGGTGTAAAGGAGCACTCCACTGATCTTAGACACCAACATCAGTATACTAGTCATGGTTAGTACCAACAGCCTGTGAACATTTATGTGGTTCTGAAGAAGCGTTGTTAAGTCAGCTTATGCTGCATTCAGGTTAAATGGTAGAGATGGTAAAGAGTCCCATGTTTGGGTGAACACTATTTACAAGTTGGTAAAGTTTGACAGATGTGGGTATTTACCAAGCATTAATTGTCTAACCAAAGACATGATCAAGCTTTGAGTTGAAAGTTTGGTATCCTCACACTTCTCGCGAGACAGCTCATCCTCCGCTGCATTGATTTTGTTTTTTCTCTTTTTTTAAATCTCTCAACTACCACTTAGAGTTCCCCTTCTTTACATGAACATTCAGCATCATGCTTCACAAAACATACAATGTAGGCTGGTCGATTGGAAGAAAATTACGCATTTGATCAAAATATCTGGGTTTATTTAAAGTGTGTGATTATGTGTGTTTACATAATACTTTAAACATCAGATGGAAGAGGATCATTCCTGCAGCAGCTGGTAGAAAAATAACTTGTATATACATTATAATTTTCCGTCCATCCATATTTTATTGCCTTGACTGTGCTGAAGAAAAAATGATGTCTATTTTAATGGGGTTTTGTACAGGGCCTCAAGGCATTAAACCCTGCAAAACCTTGAATGCATATTTTAACCTTCTGCATTGAAATATGAATTAAATGTTCAATACTATTTCATGGATGTGCGTTCTAGTGCGTCAGAATATAAAGGATAGACGCTGCTGCTCCACGGCCTCCAGCACATTTCTTCAGCCCAGTCCTGCTCAGTCCTTTGCCCCTTGTTGTCATCACAAGGATAAACACACTCATCCTTTGTGTTTTTCTTTTCCCCTATCTTTGCCCTGTGCTACTGTGTCTGTGGCTGAATGTTTGGCTCTATGTTGGCATTAATACTCTGCAGAAAACAGGATTAGCACAGAGGTGGGGAGTGGGCGACATGGACCGGGTGCCTTCCTGACCCAGCACGCTGTTACTGTCTCAGGCCGACTTTGCCCACTCACTAAGCTCTTTAAAGGATTGCTTACTGATAAAGAGCACACCTTTTAATCTGATCTCCAGATTGCCACTGTCAGAAACCGTAGAGGTGCATTTAAAGTCGTGGCTGCTGCAAGAAAAGCACCACTGGCTAGCTCAACAGCAAGTGAGCTGTTATTACTTTTGGTTGAATGAGTAGTCAAGGACATTAGGAGTGGAATGTGAATGACACAGGGTTTGATTAAATGCAACAATTTGATTATTCAGGTTTAGATAATTACATTTTCATGATCTTGTTTGGATTAAGGAATTAAAGGAAAGCAAAGCAAGGAGCTTCCAGTTTCCATCATATTTAATGTTTGGGAATAAGATAAGAACAGTAAAAAATGTGGCTGGCAGCTTAAACTAAGTTATCCAATAACTAAATGTGTGTGTGTACTGGTTAAAAATGTCTTTATTTCAGTGTCACGAAACGTGATTATTCGACTATGAGTTTAGCATGTTTGGATCTAAAGTTAAACTGACAGAAAATAAATGTTTCTGGTTGCGCCTGCTTGGCCAAATACAGCTCCCCATTTGAAAGCTTTCCAGATCAAATGCTGGTAGAGATATAAAAGTACATTTTAAATGTGTTACCCTTCAAATCCAAGTAAAGACGGGAAACTAGACGCTGATAAATCTTTTTATCTGTAGTGTTATAAATCAACGTTTTGGCACATATTGCCTTCCTCAGGATAGAAAAGCTTATTTATTTTTGCATCTCACACGCTTATATGTTTTCTTTTAAGTTCTTCCATTCAACCGTCCAACCAACATTGTCACGTTTTCATGAGACATAATGAACAAGAACCTCTTTAAAGCTTAAGCTTTCTTTTACTGAGTTTCTTGTTGAATCTGTTACACTAAATGCAGCTTTCTCTGGAGTGCACCAGTGTAAAAAGGATGAAGCAATCATCCACACAGACTAACCTTTGCCCACAATCTCCCACACAGCGTGAGGGCAGGGAGGCACATTCAAACTATCGTGGCCATGGGCCTCGTTGCCTTTGTGTGGAGACAGATTCATCACGACCAAACTGGCTCATGATGATCAGTGAGCAAGGAGGCCATGGACTTAAGTTTTTTTCTAGGGGTTTTCCGCTTGCACTGCTTGTTTATCGCTTGTCTCAGTCAGTAGATTTTGGCCAATTAGCTGTTGTGAATAGTTTTGTTGATGCTTGAATGCCAAGTGCTGCTATTAGTGATTGTATTGATCCATTTCCATCGCAGCCTTCTTCAAACTGCACCCTTAGAAATGCATAGAACAGGGATGAGTGGGGTGGGAGATACAGGGGTGTGTGTGTGTTTTGGTAATTGTTATGTTGCTGTGTTATACCATTTGTAGTGCACTTTTGTACGGTCAAGATTTGAACGGCTTGTTGTTCAGAATTGTCATTTCATTGGCAAAAATCAATACAATGTGTTAATCAGAAATGCATAGAACAACTTGTGCATACAACCAAATTTTCATTCTCTCCATTGCATCCACACATGGTTTACTAAACCGCACTCTGTAGTGTCTGTGCAGGCGGCTGCTCTTTGCTTCATTCACCAGCTTGCGGGGCAGCCTGTCTATTAGAAACATCCCTGCCAACCTCGGCCAAATTAGAGCCTTTAATTGCCATTCCATTTTGTGGCTTGGAGTCAATGTGTTTCCTTTTCCCAAGCTGTTTGACTTTGAACATTTAAAAGTCCTGCTTTCAAACGTATACGTTTTTTTACAACGTTTCATAAAATTCCGTTTGTAACCCTCGAGTTTCCATCAAAGCCTCGAGGCAGGAAATAAGACTTGAGACTTGATTTCCTCTCTCCCTTACCAATGTGCTTACAGTAAGACTCTTATTTGTTGTTTGTGGTGGTGTTAATTTCCTGTTTGCCTTTGAGGGGTCTTACTGGAGAGTTGTGTCTATCCTACAAAGTGTCTGTTATTCCTCGCTATCTATCTCAGTGTGAAAGCAGCAGCAAGTTTTTCCTTGTTAAAACAGGTGTGTGAGCACTTCACATTTATTTAGAATTGGCCTGTTTAAGGTTTTATTGGCTTTACATCACCGTGCAAACACCATTAACTATCAAATGGAAGCTGTGAGTAAGTGGGGCTAAGCTGGGTGGGCAGCAATTGGCAGCACATTTCAGCCTTGGCACCCCGCAGGCAGAAACAGCCCGTAAACATTAAGGGTGGCTCCCCCAATGATTTCAGCTGGTTGACGGCCAAACACACCTCCCTCTTTACTGAAACTTTCTCAAGTTTGCCTCCTTGCTGTTAAAATGTCAATTAAATTTTGACATATTCATTTCAACTTTGCCACAACTTTTTATTTCCTGCTGCATGATAGTACAGAGTAAATCATGCCGCAAAAGCATTTAAGTGTGCTTTTCTGCAACATCAGGCATTCCTAATAATTATGTTGCAGGTCTTTTTATGTGTTTCAGTTGTTTTATGACTGGCATGTACCTACGCCATTAAAAGTATTAACAGAGGTATGGGAACATAAGGTCGATTAAAAATGTCTTTCATCTGTCTCTGTATTGAAATTATAAGTGCATTTTTTCATAAAAGTGTTATGTAAGAGTAAAATTAATGGATATTACAGATTTGATATCCAAAAGACATTTTGTAGCAAAACTTTCTAATAAAATGGAAATATCTTCCCATTACTATAATGTAATGTAATGTATTTTCCCTTTTTCTCTTCTCCTGCTCCCAACGGCCCTTCCTGTGTGATGCTGTGACCTTATTGCGGCAGGTAAGAAGTTCCTTTTGTTTGTTTGCGTGTTCTTAGGTCCCCTGTTGTTTCCTCAGCAGCGCTCTGGTTTAAGATTCAGCTGAGTGTGAGTTTCTGTCAAACACTGGCTCTCTCTCCACAGAAGCTCACATATGTGTGCCAGATGGAGGTTTGAGCACAGAGAGAGGGTGCTGTGAGATGAATCCTAAAATGTGCGTGTACTGTCTACGCATACAAATTGACGCGCTTATATGTGTAAGCGTGTGTGTTGGCGGCATGTGTGCACATACATTAACTGACGACAACACAACCTTTTTGTGCAGATTTAGTAAAAACAGACTTAAATGAGACTTTGTATATTGTGGACACGGAAAATGTAAACTCCTAAAAATGTTTAATTGAAAAAGCACTAGGGTTGGGCGGCAACACGGTATCTACGGGTCTTAAAAATAGCAAAAATACCATCATTAAAAAAACATGCAATGCACATACATGAGAAAAGGAATACATATTAAATATAATTTATTTAATGCCTAAAAATGCTTATGTGTGGTTGTCATCACATGACACGACTTCTGCAGTTTGGCAGCATGGTGGTCCGATCTAATGAGAAGGGAGAAGTGTTTCAGTATTAGTGTTAACAGTTTGCAGTATAATTCAACAGTTTGGTGACGCCATTTGAGCCTTACGTCATCATTTTAATCAGTCACAGTAATACCGTATACCGCAGTAAAATAGGGAGGAGGGTTGACGGTATCAAAATTTGGATACCGCCCAACTCTGGAAAGCACTCTTCTATGATTGCCCCGTAACGGCTTTTTAACAACTTGGTTAAAAATCCCAGCCACCGGGAAAAAACAAAAAAAAAGCATCTCCAGCATCAGCATTCTCCCCTCATTGTCCTTTACTTTCCACTTTGCTTTAATGTCAGACAACCTCTAACAGTGGATGCATTCTACATTTTCCAGTAGCGGAGTGGCAATCTGGAGAGTCTGGACTTTTCCCGGTGGGTCGGTAGGGTTTCGAGGCCGTGAGACCCAGTCTGATAATAGTTATATATTGCAAGTTCTTAGCAACACTATCCGGCGTGGGGTGTGCAGCTGCTGCCCGCCGTTTACTCAGTAAACGTAATAGAACCGTTTTTCTGCTACATGGCATCGTTTTGTCATTGATTAGTTCCCACTTCGCAACACAGTAATACAACAGAGACCTTAATAGGATATTGACTGATTGATCAACACGAAAGATTCTTTCGTATCTTAAAATAATGTTAGCCCCCCAGCCAGCAAGCCACCATCCACTATCATTACAGCCCCG
>NC_045733.1:29424059-29424138 GCF_008692095.1 Etheostoma spectabile | reverse complement strand
CATCCACAGTCAGCCCACAGCTAGCTAGCAACCATTTACTATCATTACAGCCCCGCCCAGGGAACCATCCACAGTCAGC
>NC_045733.1:29422594-29424049 GCF_008692095.1 Etheostoma spectabile | reverse complement strand
CTAGCAGCCATCCACTATCATTACAACACTGCCCCGGAGACACATCCACAGTCAGCCCCCAGCCAGCTAGCAGCCATCCACTACAACATACTGATTATATTAATGGAGAGTGGAGAATTGGATTAAGCTACTGGACTCATTTGAGAAATTTGTATGAACAATTTGATACGGTGAAAAATTCTCACCATTAGATCCCTTTTAACTGAAATTAATCCAAGCTGTTGTTCCATAAGAATGAAACTATCAACTTTTTACAGGCAACTTTTTAAGCCTTCAGGGGACGAGTGTTTGATATTAAAAAGATTTTGGATGGAGTATCACTTTAAATTTTATTGCCCTTTTTAAAACAGCACAGCCCAGAATGTGTTGGAGCGGTTCACTGTCCCGAGCTTTACATCTGCAACAACTTTATCTGATGCTATTGTTAAGTTTTAAAAATTTGGCTTTACCGGAAAGAGATACATATACCTAACTTAAAACAAAACTACTGTTGTCCAGTTTCATAAATGACGGAAGATTTATTCTAGTTAAAACAAATTGCCAAAACTAGCTTTAAATAACAGAAAGGTCAGAGCATACACAGAAATTGCAATTTCACGCTTTTAGTAATGGTAATGCCGAAACATGTGAGAACATTCTTATTTCTGCAGTGTCGAGGAATGATGCCACATGCAAATAGACTGTTTTGTAGCCTCTGATGAATAATGCATCAGTGCAATTACCTCGATAAACCCGCACAAAATATCCAGCACTTGGTTTGGTAAATCCCATTGTCATGTTCTATTTTTGCAATCCACTAATCCATGATCTCTGCTCTCTTTAGCTCTTGCTTCGGGGCTACCAGCATGGCAGTTTCCTTCAGTTTTCCCCGTATGTTTGTTGAGGGAAAAACATGTTTCGGTCCCAGAAATCTTCTGTTCATTCTTATTTTTTGTATTTATTAAGTGCAGTCTATTTTATCTGGCGGATCAAATGCCTTTTGGTTGCATGCATCAACAAGCATTCTATTAATAATGCTCCAATGAATATACTTCATCTGCACTGTACGTACTGCATGACCGGGCTTAAACCTTGTGTAATAGCTTTAGTAGCCTGAGTTTGGGAAAAATGTCTTCATTCCTGCATCCGAATCGCAGCACTAATGAGCCATTAGTTGTGTAAATGTGCTCTAGATAGTTTTGTTGGATATGTCTCAGTGTGATGTATGGACTCGATAATAGCTGCGTATTCTCATGTGAATACAGAGCTACGGGAGAAATGTCACAGCAAAATAGTATTTTATAAGCATACAAGTACATTCTCGGTGTCTCCTAATCACCATTCAGAGTCTCCTTTATTATGGTTAAGTATGGCGCAAGTGCTAGATGATGATGATGATACATTGGGCTCGAAAGTTTTGGGCACCTCAGGTACAAATTGGTTTTATCATGCATAAAGAAGCCAAGAAAAAATGGA
>NC_045733.1:29422422-29422584 GCF_008692095.1 Etheostoma spectabile | reverse complement strand
AAAATCTCCAAAAGGCATCAAATGACAGATTAGACAGATTTGTACAACATGTCACAAAAAGTTAGATTTTATTTCCATCATTTACACTTTCAAAAAAACAGAAAAAAAAAATGGTGTCTGCAAAAGTTTGGGCACCTGCAGAGTTAATACCTTGTACTGCCC
>NC_045733.1:29422281-29422412 GCF_008692095.1 Etheostoma spectabile | reverse complement strand
GTATCACAGCTTGGAAACGCTTCTTGTTGCCAGCCAAGAGTCTTTTAGTTCTTGTTTGAGGTATCTTCGCCCATTCGTCCTTACAAAAGTCTTTCAGTTCTTTGAGGTTTCTGGGCTGTCTTTCACGCACT
>NC_045733.1:29422136-29422271 GCF_008692095.1 Etheostoma spectabile | reverse complement strand
GGTCTATCCATAGATTTTCAATTATTTTGAGGTCAGGAGATTGTAAAGGTCATGGCAAAACCTTCAGTTTATGCCTCTTGATGTAATTAACCGTAGTTTTTGTGGTGTGTTTAGGATCATTATCCATTTGTAGAA
>NC_045733.1:29421770-29422126 GCF_008692095.1 Etheostoma spectabile | reverse complement strand
CTCCCTTTAACTTCAGCTTTTTCACAGATGGCATCAAATTAGCGTTTTTTTCATTAAATTCTGTGCCCTTTCTTCTCCAAATGTGCCTTTGCTCATTTGGGCCAAAAAGTTGTATTTTAACCTCAACTGGTTTCCACAATGTATCAGGCTAGTCTATATGTTCATTTGCAAACTTCAAACGCTAATGTGGTGAGGACGTAGAAGAGGTTTTCTTCTGATGACTCTTCCATGAAGACCAAATCTGTAAAAGTATCTCTTTACAGTGGAATGGTGTAGCACAACTCCAGTGTCTGACAGGTCTTTCTGGACGGATTGTGCAATTTTTCTTGGTCTTCCAGATCTTGCTTTAACTTCCT
>NC_045733.1:29421610-29421760 GCF_008692095.1 Etheostoma spectabile | reverse complement strand
TGACGGCCATTTCTTAATTACATTCCAAACAGAGAATATTGGCATCTGAAAACGCTTTGCTATATTTTTATAGCCTTCTTCTGCTTTGTGAGGGTCAACTATTTTCAGTTTCAGTTTTCTAGACAACTGCTTAGAAGAAGCCATGGTGCT
>NC_045733.1:29421414-29421593 GCF_008692095.1 Etheostoma spectabile | reverse complement strand
AGGTCAGATGAGTCTGGGCATTTAAAACCTTAAGATTGCCATCACCTGGTCTTTCCAGTCAATGATTGAGAACAATCCATGACACTGTCAGGTCTCAGCTTTCCAATGGGGGCGGTGCATGCTAGAAACTCTGCAGGGGGCCCAAACCTTTTGCAGACGCTATTTTTTTGTTTTCTGTT
>NC_045733.1:29398312-29421404 GCF_008692095.1 Etheostoma spectabile | reverse complement strand
TGTAAATGATGGAAATAAAATCTAACTTTTGTTGCATGTGACATATTATAAGAATGTCTAATCTGTCATTTGATGCCTTTTGGAGATTTTTCCTTTTCTTGGCTTCTTCATGCACATTAAAACAAATTTTTACCTGGGGTGCCCAAACTTTATTCTTTTTTCTGTAGATGGTAAGCACAGGTGACTGTGTAGCTGTTTTCCTTGGTCAGCTTTAGAGCTTTAGAGTTTGTTCCTTTTAAGATGATTTAAAATAGAGTGCAGATCGGGCTGCATTTTTCTGTCTAAGCGAGTTTGTGAGAGAAGTAACAGCATTAAAGCGCCCTTATTATGCCCATTTTCAGGTTCATATTTGTATTTTGAGGTTGTACTAGAATAGGTTTACATGGTTTCATTTTTCGAAAAAAGACCATATTTTTGTTTTACTGCACTTTGCTTCAGCTCCTGTTTTCACCCTGTGTTAAAGGGTCTCTGTTTTAGCTATAGAGAGACAGACGTCTCACTTCTTTACAATCTTTGTTGCGACTCGCAAATGTGCAATAGCTAGGTAAGGCTCACATCAACTAGATAACTTTTTTACAACTTTGGTCAGTACAAGGCAGGATTAGCTGAGAGACTTCTTCTTAACGAGGGGACACTTGTGGAATTCCTGCAGAACAGGAGCATGTAAGTAGCTCTTTTGTAGATTATGGTGAGCTAGTGTATGTTGTAGCAGTGTTTTGCCATTGAAAACGAACTAGCATGCTAGCGTGCTTTGGTTAACCATCTCTTCTCGGTTAGTGACGTAGAAAGCCGTGGAGCTAGCCGTGTTGCATTTTTCTGAATAAAAATACATTTACATCAACATGCTTCTATGCACAGTTTAAATTTCCGCATGAAAATACCAGTGCACCAGAGACGTTAAAGAGAGCTAAAATATGGCCACAAAAATGCTCTGAGGTAGGAGATTACGGAAACAATCTGGTCATTTTTGTGTGTCTCTTTTCTGTGAAAACACCCCAACATTTTTGTGGACAGAAGGGACAAATACATTTACCAAAATAAGTTATCTGGGTATCTGGGTTTGTGCCCACTGAGGATGCTAATGCTTGTTGGAAGTCTCTTTGGACAAAAGCATTTTGCAGAGTGACAGATGCTCAATTAATTATTAATCCAATGTGTCATCCTTTCAAAGGAAATCTACAAATTAAGTTTTATGTTTTATGTTATGTTTTTACCGTATGTTGAGTCTTGTAGTGTTTTTGATAAAATACATTCATCAAACCAGGACAAGTGCAGTGTAGAATGACTTACCATCTATCAGCCACTTCTCTGTCCTGTATTCTCCTTTTCTCTCCTTCCTGTCTTTTGTGACCCCTTGTGAAGCTGTTCTGAAATACATCTCTATTTCTGTTCCTCTTTCACTCTGTTTCCTCAAACCCATCTCTGCCCTCGTCGGTCTCACTTTTCAGTCACTGAGAATAAAAGTGAGTGTGACAGCAGTTAGTGGGTAATTGGTATTTAAGCCTCAAGGCTCACATAAGACCGGCCGGTTAATTGCAGCCCTGTTACGTGCTGCAATGTTTTAATCTCACCCATATTGATTATTTTCTTTCTCCACTGAGGAATAGTCTAATGTAGTTGAATGTCACAAGCTAATATTGACTCACTGAACATTAAATAGGGTATTTTATTTTGAGCATTTTCTAAAATGAGCTGAGATTTGAGGCTCTAATTAATGCTCTCAAACATTTGGTGTCCTCTCCTTCACCCTCATTCATTCATGAAATATTCACCACCGTCTCCTTTGTCGAGTAAGAGGGGCTAAAGCAGTGCTTAATGTTTTAAAAATGTTAACATCAAGTAAATGAGAAGCAACAGTAACTGTTGTGTAATAATTACCAGGGGAAACATGACCAATGTGTTCATATTACATTCCACCTTCAGCTAATCAGTATTTAGTGAGCTATTAAAGCCTGATTAGTGCTGGTTAATTATGCAGACTAAATTAAAAAGTGAATGAGGAGACAGTTTATTGTCTTTCTGCTTCACTTATTGCCTTTTTTTTTTTTTCTTTCAGAAAAAAATGTCCATCTTCTGATCTAATGTAAAGTAGGACTCGCGATCACATGGGAAGATTTTACGCACGCACGCAGGCACCTCGGAGCTGTGGCTGTGCTGACTTCTCCCTGGTTTCCTTTTCTGTCACCCCAATTTACTGCAGAGAGACTGTTTGGGTGCAGCTGTCTCCTATGTCTGGTTTTTTGTGTGTGCGCGCATGTACTCTTTGTGTGTTTTTAATTTTCATGATTTTACTCTTGTCTTTTAATCATGCTATACAGGTTGTGTTGTTACTTGTAATGAAGTAGAGAGCCGCATGTGTGTGTTTTTCTGTCTCCTACTTCTATCTTTGTGAGGACCAATTTGAGTTGTTGACCTTGAAAGGGAGGACGCTGTTGGAAAGACATTTGTGTCAGCTCTCTATAGGACCATTTCAGGGATACATCTTGGTTTTAGGGTTAAGTTTAGGATTTATTCCCTTTCTAATAATGACATATGGGCAGGGCTAGGCAATATATTATCATATTGGTATTGTGATATGAGACTAGATTTCCTCTCAGATTTTGGAAATTGTTATATCGTAAATGGTTTAATTGTTGTCTTTTCCTGGTTTAAAAGGCTGCATTACAGTAAAGTGATGTCATTTTCTGTAATACCAGACTGTTCTAGCTCTTCTGTTATTTTTACCTTTACCCACTTAGTCATTATATCTACATTACTGACGATTATTTATATAAAATCTCATTGTGAAGATATTTTGTTACACCCTATAATTCATAATATCGACATCAAGGTTTTAGGACAAGAATATCACGATATCTGATTTTTGCCATATCTCCCAGCCCTACATATAGGGTTAGAATGAATGAAATGTTCAAAAAGTGTAAACATATTGACAATGGGTTTTTTTTAAACAGGAGAAACTGGACAGAGTACAAGTGCACCATCAGTTTGTTGGTAGAACCGGTTCTTGTCTTAAAGGAGACACATACTCAATTTCAGGTTCCTACTAGTATTTGGGGTTTCTACTAGAACATATTTTGCTTTAATGTTAAACATTCTTTTTCTCATACTCTCTGTCCGAACATACCTCTTCAACCTCTGTCTGAAATAAGAACCACTTTATTCACCAAATGCATCAGCAGACACACAGGAATTTGACATGGCAATCAGTAACACAGAAGCTCAACAAACAAACAGTACATGCATATAGCTGCATAAAGCATCCTTAAAACAATTAAATATATAAAATAGTACAGAGATAATAATGAGGGGTAAGGGGAAGTGGATCTATTCTTCTAAATGCTCTGACTGGGCCCAGTCTGCTCTTGGCTTGCGAGAAAGATTCAGTGCACCTTAACCAAAGGTATTTGTTAAGCCATGGGAGGGGATACTCAGGTTGGGGCTAGTTTATCTTAATAACCCTGCATGTGACATAAGAAGGAAAGCCAAATCTGAATGGCTGGATGAATGTTTTCCATGTTTTCGGAGTTTGTGGGTTGGCACTCCAGATACCCTGAAAAGGTTTGTGGTTGTGTGCTCCCTCTGAATAGAGTGAACTCAGCTTACAGTGATGACCTGTGTGGGTGACAGGAAAGTGACAGGATGTCCTCCCCATTGCCCCAGAGACCCATTTAGATCACACACACAGACACATGTGCCACAGCTGGAGCTGGGCAAGGGTACAAACACACTAAGCAAGATTCACACTGAGACTCACACACACACACACACACACACACACACACACACACACACACACACACAAACAAACACCAACAACCCAACACACACACACACACACACACACACACACACACACACACACACACACACACACACACACACACACACACTCTCCAGTCAGTTAGCTGTTTTACAAGCAAACAGGACCTGTTTTCCTCTCCAGTCATTCTGCTAAGCTAAATGTGGTATATATGTAGCCGGTAGGTTGTTTTTTAGTGTGTTTGTCTGACAAAGGGTTTCATGGCCTTGGCTCCTCTCCCACTTGCCACTGTTCATTATCGTAAATGTGTGTGTGTGCGTGCAAATAGACCGTTTGTGTAGGTCAAGTTGTAGATCCGATGCTGTCACAGTGGAAATGTAGGCTGTGCTCCAGTTAGCACACAGTCTGCTAACTCTGCTAATGAAAACAATTAGTGTGTGTGTGTGTGTGTGTGTGTGTGTGTGTGTGTGTGTGTGTGTGTGTGTGTGTGTGTGTGTGTGTGTGTGTCGGGTGTGTGTGTGTGTGTGTGTGTGTGTGTGTGTGTGTGTGTGTGTGTGTGTGCAAAGTTTAATTTCATTTGCGGTGCATAAATATTTAAATATAGTGGTAGAATTGGCTGGATGAAGACTATGGAAATGGGTCACTGTCAGTAGACTGTTTGAATACATGCATTTAAATGCCCATATTAAGCAGTACATCAAAAAATAAATAACGATTTTCGAGTCGATTTTGTACTTATTAAACATGTACTTTCTCAAATGAAGTTTAGTTTTCTCAATTAGAACACTACATCTGTGGCAAAGCAACAAAACACAGTTTAACTCTAAATCTGAATAAAAGGATTTAGCAAGTTGCAGTCTGTTTCTGAACTCACTAGTTTTCTTTTGATCCATAACATTTCATACTAGAATCCAGAGATTGTACCCCACTGCCAAGCATGCACAATGCCCTACATTTGTCATCTTCATATTATAAAATATTAGGAAATATTCAATCTGCATCAGGATCCACATATGTGTTTTTACATCGGCCAATCAGCGTGATGGTGGCCATGATTTCTGGAAAATACCTAAATCTTTGCTGGAAATGTAAGGATTTATTCGTGGACAGATTTGGCTGGCTATCAAGTGAGCTTACTCATAATCATGATTTATGATAATTTGGCTTTAGCGCCACCTGTAGGTGCAGTGCTACCTCCTAAAATGAGCAGAATCGCTTGGTGCACGTCATCCTAAAGCAACACTAAAGCACTTTTCCCACAGTGCACTTGCACTTTGCCTTCATGAGGCTTGTATGAAATAGGCCTATAATTTGACGATAAAATTGTGTAGACCATGCCTGCAGAATAACTATGATATTTACATTTGTAGGAGGGGTGGTAAAAGTATGGCCAATACATTCAGCTTGAAAAGTTGCTTCTGTACTTCATGAGCCAAAACTTTAAATGTTTTGTAAATGACATGGTGGCACTCTTGGGCTCAGCTCCACACCCAACTACTGATGACGTTTTTGGACCATCAATTAAAAAGTGTTTTGGTGTCTGTTGAGCCTTAACACTCATTTATATCTTACTCAAACTAGACCTCCTGGATTATTTTTCACTGTCTCACCACCATCTGAAGCAACACGCCCCCACTTATCCGCAACCCCTTGCTTTTTCTTTAAGCAGTGCTCTTTTCCAGTCTTAACCTGCAAAGACCAAAAATCATGTCAAAACTGACCACAGATAAGTTAGTGGTCCCTCTGTACTCCCAAATGTTGATAATTCAGTACTTCAGCATCTTTGCAGTTGATATATAATCTGTTGACACTAATCTCTCCAATAGCTACAGAGCTCACAGTGAATCCACCCCACACACATGTTTATTATTCTAAGAAGAAATACAGTATAAACACACAGCAGAGCAGGCAGTGGGTGTCCTAGTTATTACAGTCAATACCGCCCATTTACAGCCAAACGGACTCTATTATTAGACTGCACTGGACTGTCATCAGGTATCTTCAAAGGTTTCTACATAAATCACATATGACTGTTTTTCTTCCCTGCTCTGTGAAGTGCTGTGATGTGATCTGCGAGGGACTGGGACATGTTTACCATCACAGAGAGGATAGTAGGAAAATAATGGAAGTTTCCCTTGTTATGTTATGCTGGGCTCTGTATGTTTTTCTTGTTTCTCTAAAAAGACAGATTGCCATCTGAGGCTAGCTGACTGGAATTAATGTATTTTCCTATGTGTTGCAGTCAGCCAGTTTGTGCGTGTTTTGATGTCAGGATAAATGTGTGTGTTTCCAATCACGGAGAAAGTCTGGCTTTTCACTCACCAGTTACAACATTGTCAGTAGTTTATGACAAGGTGGAATATATGTGGCCTACAGTTAGTGATCAGTCATCATAAGGTAAATATACAGAATGGAAATGAAATTAATTAAACTTTTGTTTCAGAATGACGTGTGTAATCTACAACATACAGTAAAGTTACCTCCATAAATAATTATGTCTGGCTAAAAAAGTGGTCTGAATAAAACGTTTAATCCACACTAAATGATAAGGCATTCCTTGACTGGCATATTCCACATCCAAAATCCATAAGAAATGCGTAAAATGCTGCTTATTTGGGCATTGATTTAAAAAAACTGGAGCTGCAAATCTCTAATCACATAAACTTTCAAATGTTTGGACCCTTAGCAGTCAGCATCACATCTCCACACATACCAAAATGGTGACTAAATCATAATCAGATATTAGTATTTACATAATTTAGGATTAATGTAACAAGATTAAGATTAACATTCAAAACGCGTCCTCTCCTGAATTAAATCATTGCTCTTATAACGTGTGTGTCTGTCTGTGTGTGTCCGTCCGTCCATCTGTACTTTCTCTAATTCCGTCCCTCCTCTGAGTAGCAGCAGTGTGAACTAAGATGATCTTTTCACATTGACCTGGAAATGAAATGTCTCTAATGCTGCTTACATTGTTTGGTTTGGATGGTGGTAAGCAGATATTGTCTTTAAGATGCTTTCTTTTCATTTGCCAGACATTCATGCTCCACAGAGAATGTATCACAATGACCAAATTACATTAATACCCTTTGTTTTCATCTGGTGCCACCACAGACAGTAAAAAAAAAAGAAAAGAAAGATGGACAGGGTGTTTCCACTTCCTCCCACTGTACAAAAATGTATAGTAATACATGTAATAGCATCAACTTACGTATTAAAACCAGAATTATTAGAAATATTTCACTGAATAAGTGAAAACCTTGACCGGCTGGTGGCTCGAATGCAGGGGGATTATCAGAGTCAGCAGGTTTCATCTTCTAGGGAACATGAATGTCTGTACGAAATATCATGCCAACCATCCTAATAGTTGTTGATGTTGTGAGTCACTCCGCTAGCATGGCTAAAAATCCACATGACAAAACACTTCAACACAAAAAGCCGATTAACCCTTATTTTGTCTACCCGTCAAAATTAAAAAATCATCACTTTTGTTGATGCTTTTTATCAATGTTTTAAACTTTTTTTTACGTTTTTGTCCCTTTTTTTTCCAACACTTTTGATACTTTTTTTCAATGTTTGTCACTTTTTTGGACGTTTTCAACACTACTTAACACTAACTTAACTGTCTCTTTAGTTATTTTTGGAACTTATGGTCAGTAAACCTAATTTATAGGAAATTATACCTAATGTTTGAGTTAAAAAAACAGAAATTGTGAATTAATTAGACTAAAATTAAATGTTGATGGATAATAGCATACTGGAATATGTCAACTTTTACTCAATACTATTTGGAAGCCACTTACATTTTTTTTCAAATGCCATAACATGGAAGACACCCCAAAATTGCGTTGTGTGGAATCAATCATGTTATTTTGGGTAATTAAAAAGAACAGTGATATAGAAAAGCTGGTAAATTTGACCCAATGACAACATAAGGGTTAAAAAATCACTCCTTAAATCCTGTATTTCAGAAAACAAAAATGAGTGAAATTAAAAAAGTGGGCTGGTATGATTTGTTCATTGCTATGGAAAATACATAGTTTAATGTGACCCACAAGAATACTGGAGGAATTGTCACTTATTGCTCGGGGTATTCAACTCCTTCACAAGCTAACAAAAAGATCACGCTAAACTGGCAAGTCCTAAACTCAGGATGAGATTAAATAGCGCCCCGAGATTGGCCTTTTTGTATGTAAAGAAAATAAGAGAAATAGAGAGGCAGGCTGGAGGAGCATACTGAGTAGATGTGTTGAGCTTTTCTCCACATATGTCAGTCCTGATCTAAGCCACACCTGCTGCTAACCACGATTTAGAGGGAGAGAGAGAGGCAGCAGAGTGCAGTGTGTTTTCAAGCTGTGTAGTCACAGGCTGAGCAGTCGTTGAAGCGAGTGGTTGCTACAGCCCTTCTGCCTTTTCTTTTTTTCTTCTTCTCCATCGCTCGGTCTCTCCTCAACGGAGCTCGGTCTTTCCTCCTGTCATCCTGAAGCGATGGTGTAATTAACAGGGCTCTGTTAGAGAGGAGCTGCCCTGCCTCCTGTAGGATCTTTTTGCCAATTGCTGAGACAAAAAAGGGAACGGAACCCTTGCTCTGCCACCAGGCAACTGGGAAATCCTCTGAGTGTAAAGTGGTTTTTTTAAATTTTCTTCTCTGGACTTTGCACAGTGGATTTTGTCTAATTTTCATTTGGACACTTTTTTTAAGAACGCTGTGAGGAGGATTTAGTCTTTTCTACAAGATATAAAGAGCTGAAGCTACTTGACACTAGGAAACAAGTGGATTCAGTGGATTTTGAGCCCCCCCCCCCACACTACATGTTGGGGAGCTAAGCTCAACCCCCTGCTGAGATCCAGCAAGAGCAGTCAAGACCCGGACACAGACAAATTACACATTACACATATTACCAAGTTGCAGATCAGATGCAAACTACACATGTGCTTCTTCAATCCAGCAACACCTTCACATCTGGACCATATGTGAGTCTTGCTGACTGGTAGTAGAGTTTCCATCTCAGTGTGAGAGGGAGGGGAGCGTGCGGTCAACCGGCGGTCAGGAGAAGATGCCAGCCATCCTGGTGGCCTCAAAGATGAAATCAGGACTGCCCAAACCCAAACCGGTGCACAGCGCCATTCCCATCCCCCAGACTCACAAAAGGCCGTCAGCTCTAGCTCTGCCTTCGGCACCCATCAAGACACAAATCCCCTCGCTGGGCCAGCAGGTGGGCGCAGGACCCCCAAAAAGCATCACACCAGGGTCAGAGGACGGAGAAGACACTCAGGTCAGGATGTAAAACTGTAACCCTCCACCCACATCTGCTGGGTGGTATTCCACTGTCCTACTTTCAGACATCCACTCTCATTTTGGCCCTTTATAT
Source organism: Etheostoma spectabile (assembly GCF_008692095.1). NCBI lineage: Eukaryota > Metazoa > Chordata > Actinopteri > Perciformes > Percidae > Etheostoma > Etheostoma spectabile. Next base: position 29,412,269 of record NC_045733.1, on the reverse strand, counting down.
TAGATCTCTATCCACCTAAGTACTGATTACTCAATACAGCCACTATCTAAAAAATGTAGGTGGTGTTGGCTCACTGCCTACCCAACAAGATGTTGTAGAAGGTACAATATGGGGTTTAGTTCATTTGAAATATTGCTGGATGAAATGATAAATCTGTCTCCAAAATCCTCTCTCGCTAAATGTTCTGTAAAGATCTTTTGCAATAGTATTTCATTTGACTAATTAGTGATTTGATACTTCAAATTAATAACCTTTAAAAGTAGTGATGGCTTCGGTTTCCATCCCATTATGATCTAAATGTTTTACGAGATATAGCTGTCTAACAATAATGAAAAAACTCTTGAGTGTTTTTGGCATAAAGTCACTTTGATATTACTTTGCAACAACATCAGATGTCATCAGTCTCTTCAGATTGTTTCAATGTGTGTTAATGTATTTCTGTGCCTTTCTCTTTTCTCAGCTGTGGTGGTAGCTCTTTAAATGGTAATCTTTTGTAAATCAATACACGTAATTTCAGTACTTTCTCTGGCTCAGTTTGGCATAACAGAAATACAACGCCAAATTCAGTAATTTCCTGGAAGGAGATGGAACAAGCTGTGTCTCCGCTGTCCAGGATGGCAGCGTAGCAGGATATCAGGGTGGCTGTTGGGCTGTGTTTGTGTGAAATATTGGCTGCACTTAGCAACCCCACGCAAACGGCTGCAGCGGCGAGAGGCATCGTTCTAATGCCATGTAAGGCAGTGAAGGGAAAGAGGTGTGTGTTTGTGTGTATTACAGGGATAGCATGTACATCCTTGGCAACCTGTCTTTACAGTAAGCGTGGCTTGGAGCCACTGAGGCATCCAGCACTCCTTTGTGAAGGATACATTGAATCTGGCATAGAGATGGTGATCATGTGAGGAGAAGACCCTGGAGCCGTGCAGGACTGGACACGGCACGCGTCCGCTGCTGGTGTCGCTTGTTTGGTGTCTAATCACGTTTTCTCACTGACCTACTTTCCGTGACTTTCTATCTCTCATCTCTGTCCTATTTTCTCTCCCTCTCTTCATCCCTGTTGTGCTGATGAAGCAACCGTCTTCACCCTCGGCTGTTAACCCGTGACCTTCCTGACCAGCAGTAGTGAAGCGAATATTGCAGTTATATACTGCAATCCATCACTGTTGACTGTGTGTTTGTGTTACGTGAGTGTTTTCTGTGTGTGTGTGTGTGTGTGTGTGTGTGTGTGTGTGGGGCACATCTAGGTGAGTGTTTTTTAAATGTTTAGGCAATGGAATCACCTTCAACTACAGTGCTGTACATGATGTAGGTCAGATAATTTTAGCAGGCAAAAAAACAAAACCAATTAAAGACAAACCAATTTTATATAGAGATAGCATTTTCTCACCAACAAAAGTGTGACAATCGGAGGCTTTCAGTGGTCCACTTGCTGTAAATACAATAGAGAGAGAGAGCGAGATAAAACGACCACATCTGCATAGACACCAAGCATCTGTTTTATCTTAAACTACATGACAAAGATAGTTTTTTATATCTGTTTTTTAGTTACACAGATGCTTAAATATGAGCAGATAAAATAATTTAAAAATTAAATAAGAGATTAAAAAAAAAACATATTGAAAAAATTAAATGGCTAGATTCTCTAATAGTCCCTGGTTATTGCTTTAAAACAGGGCAAGATTGTTATTGGTCTCACAGCCCAGTTGGATCATCCTCATTTCTGGACTGTCTGCTGGGCTTCACTTCAGGGACTGACTGAACTAGAGGAAGGCCTGAGAGGCAGAACTGCTGGTGAGGACGCTGCATCGCTGTCAGTGGTCCTCAGTGTGAACCCAATCAACTCTGAGGGCAGAGTGAGATGAGACGAGGCTCTCTGGAGACATGGAGGCTGCTTTATGTTTTTTGGTGCTTACAAAACCGACTCGGGAGACACAATGTTGAGACTCTTTCCTTTAGTCTTATCATAAGGAAAAATGTATTCTCCCAAAAGTATTTATCCTAGAGCTGCAAGTTTGCACCAACATTCAACAACCATACATGGTGAAGAATCCATCATAGAAGAGGCAGAGAGACCAATTTCAGCACCCACAGTGGCAACAAATAGACAGGAATCCAGTACAGTCATAAGAGTGGGTTGAGGTTTGAGTCATTTCTCAACTAGGAAGACTTATCCTCTTGCTCTTTGTCTTTCACTGTCAGTTTGTTTTTGTTTTACATTTATTTAACCAGGATGGTCTGTCTTGAGATCTAAATCCAAACACATAAGGAAGAAAAGTAAGGTAAGGAGCAAGGATAATATATTAATATTAATTTCACTGGGAAATGGCTGAATGCACCAAAACACCAAGCAGCACATGTTTGCAGTTATCTGAGGGAATAGTGAAGTCATGGCAGAGTCTAGTCAAGGCCTTGCTTCTAACAAACATCCAGCTGGATGACCCAGTTGGCACTAAACACACAAACATGTTGTGTACACCTGTAACAAGGAGTTAATCCATAATGCAATGGGAGCAGGAGGCAGAAAGAGACATCCAGGTCGAGTTTACAGACAGGAGAGAGAGGACAGTACAGTCTGTCTTTATATTTAGCTCTCTGTGTGGGTGTGGGTGTGTGTGTGTGGGTCTTTCTGTCTCATGTGTGACACAGTTTAAAAAGACCAGCTGACCTTTAACCTTCCACCGTACTCTTATTACAGACAGCAATGCCTTAACAGATACTCTGCTGCCCTCTAGTGGCTTGTGTGTGTGTGTGTGTGTGTGTGTGTGTGTGTGTGTGTGCACTTCTCTATTCATCTTTAATGCTTTTCTTTCTCCCTCGCTCACTCTTTCACTTCAAGTTTTCATTGTTGCCAGCTCATTAATCCTCAGCTACAGCTTTGAAAAAGAAAAGGTTCAAACGAAGACGCTCTGAAAGCCACGTTCACAGTGGAAGACCCTGAAAAAGAAATTCTGATGTTACGTAGAGCATAGACATTATACACACACACACACAGAGTCACATAGAGAGCTGTGTCTGTGTGCCAGTGTGATAAGGAGCTCATATCTTAATAAGTATCTTTCCAGATAAAGGCTTAAGTCAGGCTCTGTGTAAAGACTGGCTTTATTAGACTCATTATGAAAGCACACCACGGCGTGAGAGCTAAATCACATTAAAAAAAAACATATTGGGACTGGTGAAGAGGGTCACAGGCCACTTCAGCTAATATTTACTAAGATAATCATGTTGTAAATAAACCAGGATCCACAATTTAGGCAGCTGCATATGCAGGAGAGAAGAGCTTACTCTGGATATCTAATCACCACTGTGTGATAGATGCATCAATGACTCAGAGCTCCTTCAATCAACTTCCTTCGTTCTTGAAGATGTGTAGTTGCCTGAGATTTCCCTAATTATAATTTTTAAATTGGGTGTAATTTCATTCTAGGAATCGGTTTGACCGTGAACCTGCACCATCCAGCAATATGTGGGAACTCATTTAATCATTATGGATTCAAAGTTAATTAAATGACCCTAAATGGCAAACTATGGATCAATAATGACTGAGGTTGGCGATTAGACAAAGACTCGATATATACAGTACATTTGAGGTGAAAACCAAGCAGGAAAACTGGGGAACGACTGATTCGATATATGAATAGTTGAGCCTTAAACGGTTGCTAACGCCAACATTTTTCCGTTAGTTTAATTACATTTGTTAAAATTGTTAACAAAAGATCAGTTTACAACATGTTTGATAAATGATTAATCCTTTGAATGCTAAACATTCAGTGGCCACAGCTGGGGATTTGCTGCTTTTCTGTTTTAAATTACTAGTACAGTGCCCGTTGAAAATGTGTGGCCCGGGCCGATTGCGGGGGTATTTTGCTGACGGTAATGTTATTAGTGCTGCAAGTTAGCAGTAGACTGACTCAACCCGACCTAGGGTGAGTCTGATGAAAACTGCTATGTCTGCCCGGTTCAGCTCTGAGATTTTCTTGCATGCACAGCGCTGTGAGGGAATAATCTCAGAGATTAAGTACTGTTCTGCCTCTGTTTAGAAGGGAACGTAGGCTACAGCTCACAGCAACTTAATGCTGTAGGCCTATAGTGTCTGGCATATATCCAACCAACCAACGTCGGAAAGCGTTCTGCATGCGGCGTCTGCGTGCGACATGCAGGTTACCTTTCCCCTAAACACGGACATACAATCATACATACAGATACGTCTGAATAGATAAATGTAATACAGTTAGGTTTTGCTCTGTTGGTGGGACAAAACAAGCCATTTAAAGATGTCATCCTGAGTAGAGCTCGGCGATATGGAGAAAATCAAATGTCACGATATTTTTGACCAAATACCTCTATCGATACTGCAACGATATTGTAGTGTTAACTATTGGTGCTTTCACCAAATATTTACACAATGATATTTTGGATAAATAATCATCAGTAATGTGGATATAATGACTAAGTGGGTAAAGGCAAATAATAGAACAGTTAACGGTCTGGTAAGTTCAGAAAATGACATCACTTTACTGTAATGCAGCCTTTAAAACCAGGAAAAGACAACACTTATGCCATATTACAATATTTAAATATCAAAAAATCTAAGGCAATATCTAGTCTCATATCACAATATTGATACAATATCGATATATTGCCCAGCTCTAATCCTGAGTCTGTCAAATGAATACCCTTTTTGACATTTTCTGACAGATGATTAAGAGATGTAATGCTGTCCCATGATGGTCAAAATTAAATATTGGAGGACTTTCAAGCCCAACGTTTGATTCTAGAGAAACAAAACCGCTAAACAGTTGATACAGGTATGGTTAAAACTAATGAATAATTCAGATGTCAGCATTGACCTTTAAAACCCATTTCACTTGACCCCTAGAAGAGATCTCTCTCATGTCTCGAGCCTCCCCTCCACCCCAGCATCTTGCATCCTGCAAAAGGCAATAAGGACTTTTTTTATGGCTTTAACATCCAGCCTGAGTCTCTTGAAGACCCGGCCCAGCAGGTGAGAGTGAAAGGCAAAGCACCATCGTGCTGCATTGGATTGCTAATGTCCTCCTACCCACCCACAGGAGGACAGATTGGGTGGGGGGTATGGGTGACTATATATTGCTGCCTTTTACCATTACCATGACAAAGGGCCACACATACACATATGTTGCCTCAGGAGGAGATGCAAGTTAAAGCCAGATTTAATGGATGTTTTGGTGATCCATTGTTGGAGAGTTCATTGTTCAAAGGAAAAACCAAGGTTTTAACAGACTGCAAGAGTTCAGAGAGAGAGCACAGGAAGAAAGGACATGTCTTGTTAGGTCTTGTGAGTAATCCTCATAAATTCAACTTTGTGTTTGTAACTGTTACATTTGTCATGTGAAAAGCCTCATTTTTAAATCGGAAAGCCATAAAGTGTCAGAGTATTTTTTTGTAGTCAAGGCTGTTTTGTTTTTTTTCAGTTTCTGAAAGGTGACACGTTGGAGATAAGAGGTTTTCACCCAACAGCAATCCACACGTGTTACAATCTGCATCAGGCAGGAGGAAGCCCATGTTGCTGTTGATAAGAGCAACAACCCACCTCTGTGTGCTCTCTCAGAGAACACAGAGATGGTCGTCCTGCAGCTTCATGCGGCTGGCCTGATACCAGGTGGGGCTTCAGTCACAGGCAGACTGCGGTCAGATGGTGAGATAGCAGCAGGCCTGAAGTCTGTGGCTTTTATCTGGCGATGAAGAGGCAGGTGCTCCCCCAGCAGCCACCTGGGCAGCTTGTCATTGTGAAATGGCACAGGCTGGGTGCAGGATTTGTATAGATTAGGGTTGCCACACTTTGGATTTTTAAGTCGTCTTTATGGTGCTGAAGATGCACCTTGTTAAACTCATGATGCATTCAAGTGTGCCTTGTACACTCTGAGAAGTGTGAAGTGCAATGCGGTCGCTGCAAGATTTTTTTTTTTTTTTAAATTGAATCGTGGATTTAGAGAATCGTGACACCCTAGTATAGATGTCAAATAATTATTCGGGCTTCCTACTGTCATCATTTCTTAGTGTGGAGGGAAATTCACAACTAGATTGGACCAGTTTAGCTGCATGATCTATTTGAGAAGTCTACATCTGTTTTAACGGTTCTTATTTGCTAAAAGAAATGTGCTTTAATACAAAATGTTTATTTTACTTTTTAACTGTTTTTTTTTATCATAAAGCTTAATGTTTGAAGTGAAAGTCTCCTTCTGTGAATGGGCCGGTACTCTTAAAGGTTAAACTATAGGAATAAGAAAACCCTTTTCCACTGTAGCTAGATTTGATGTTTTAGAGAATGGAGGGATCTTAACGTTGAGATTCAGGGTTTTGTTGTGTTGGATGGCAGGAAACCGTAAAATTACACTTGCACCAGGGTGATTTTTTTATATTACAAAATGTGTTTTATCATTTTGTAATCAATAAATCACCCTGGGGCTAGAGTAATTTTAAATACATTTCATAGTTTGTCTACCTTTGGGGTTTCGTATGTTCTGTTTGATATGTTCTTGATAAACTACAAAATTCAAGAGAAAGATGTTCAATTTTTTTTCATTGAACATATGAAAAGCTCAGCTTCTTTGAGGATACACTGGATCATATGGCAGTTGGCTCCAGTCATGACCTCATCTCTGCCTAATGTGTCTCGATCAGATTCCACTTCCTGTTCGGTTGTCCCCTCGCCTTCCTGTGTGAGGTCATGGCTGAGGACATAACCATATTAATTAAGACCGGGCATCTGCTTCTCTTGAGTTGATGTCCTTTCATTGATCACCCCCGCCCCCCCCACTCTCCAAAAGGTGCCCTCCTCTTCAGTTTCTCTCCTTCTCTGCTTCCCTTGTATTAGTTATCACAGGGAGCCCGCTGGTGCAGACAAACAGGTCATTGTGAGTGGCGCCCCCTGGGGAATCGACTCTGCAGGGGCGGTTAGACTAACGCAATCAGCTCCATCTCTGTCTGGAAACAGAAGGCAGTGTGAAGAAAAAAAAAAAAAAAAGAAGCAGGCCAGGAGGTAGAGGTCGGCAGGGCTGTAGTCACCCTCCCCAGAGGCCCGTGTCTGGGGTCAGCGAGGACTGAGAAGCAGGTTGGATAACTTCATGACCTCTGTGGAGCCAGCAGAACGCCGATGATGTCTGCTGGTCAGGCTTTGATACAACAAATCAGCTTTAGAAAGATTTAAATCTAGCACAGCAAATAAAGGAGACATTATTTGTAAAACACAGTACCTCTCATACAGTGTAAAAAGACAACAGATCAAGTCACATGATATACAGCACATGAAATACATACAAATAGCACATAAATGGGAACATATTGTATGATTTATGCAATAGTGACCTTAATTACCGTTCATCATGTGATCACCATCACATTAGTTGTCCTGCTCGAATGAAACGTGAGTTTAGAGGAAACTAGTCTTTAGAAGTCACTATTTCATCAAAAATACCATAAAGAAGTTGACGTGTCTGGATATGTTGATCAATAAAATGTTAAAGCCACAACTAGAGCAGGGCAGTAAATGGTACATGCTAAGTTTGAGTAGCTACAAAGACGTACAACAAATAAAGTTTTATTACAATTTTTTTCGTGTGTTTATAGTTATGGCCATTTTTCTTTTCAGTTATCACTGAATGATCGTTCTGACAGGTTAATGTTCTACTAACCCGTCGGATTCATTTTACCAACCATACCTACTATAGCTGTGCACGCACACAGTTTCCAAATAAAATGGATGACTGTGATGAACAGAGTCAATTTAATAGGACTTTCATCACCTAGATGTACCATGATATGATATATCATGCCGGATAGTTAATCTTGCAAACCGTGCTTCCAGCTGCAGCGGTTCTCAGCTGTGCTTTTGATTTTGATGGGCCGCTCTAAACAGACACAAATACAGCTATGAAATATTTCTTGGCTTTCCGTCAGCTCTCGGGTAGTAAAAAGATTTCCACATCACTCAATTCAACTGTGTTCTTGTGCAGCTTCAGGGAGCTTTTTAATTCCTCTGATTTTAACCGTGTGTGTGTGTGTGTTTGTGTTTGTGTGTTTTCTGCATCTGTGCTCGCTCAGTTGACACAGGCAGTCTCTAAGTGTTGAATCCATGAATGCGGCTGTAAGTCTGCCTTTCAAGAAGCTCTTCAGTGGTTCTAAACACCCCAAGTCTCTCCATTTCCCACACGTCATTACACATGCTTATTTTGTTTTCTTCTTTATGTAGATTTTTGTATGTATAAGCTCTTAGGTTTTGCTTGTACGCTCGAACCAAGGCTAAAGCTCTATTTTTGAAGTGGATTTTGGTTTCTATTTTTTTAGTTTCAAATTTTAATTTCATTTTAGGGATGATATGCTTCTTTGTCATTTAAGAAGATTCTACAACATCTTGAGTTTGTCTAAAACAGAAAGACATAAAGAAAAAATAGATATATTAATTTAAAAATGTCAAAGTTCATGTTAGATTTCTGAAGTGTTTATTTCTATTTTATTCTGAAAGGACAGATTTTAGAGGTGTTTCACTTAAAACAGTGACTTGTTCCATCTTTACTGTATTTGAAGATACTGCGAGAGCACTTTTTGTTCAGTGGTTGCAGTAAATGTTGTTTTCATTAATAAGTGGTGGTCTCAGCTGGAGAACTTTAATGACATTTCCTTTGCTCTTTAAAAGACAAACAAGTCGAGTTGAAGGTGATGTTCAGTGCCACACAGTGCAAAGAATGCTGCCATATATTTCATGAATTTAGTTTTCCTGATGCTAACATTGTAGCGTTTGATTAAAATTAGGATTTGTTTGATATAATTAATTAATTAAATACTCTTGATGAAGGTCCGGAGGCCAGAAACTTTAGTTTTTTTTGTACATGTATGGTGATGCTATAGCAAGAGCAGAGTGCACGGTTTGTTCCTATGTTATTATCCAACGCACCTGCACAGAAGGATTTCTAGATGTGCGAGTCGTTTAATTTATTTATTTATTTGAAAAAAGGAATATTTAAAGGGAAGAATGAAGATGGTATCTGTCCAGGTGACACTGACGAAACTGTTAAATTTATATAATAAAAGGGTGATACTTGGCATCCTTACCACATCAATACAGTATCCCCCCCCCCCCAGCAATCGTGTTACCTTGTTAGTCGATTCATTTTTACTGCAGACAAATAGAGAAGTGACACATGTCATCTTACAGGTTACACGTATGAAATTAATTTATCTTATATTGTTCAATACAAGCATGACATTCTCAGTATGTTCCAGCTTTTGACATTAATGTCCTTCCGTATGACATTGTGTAAAGGTAAATATATATATGATGTAAAAGAAGAAGTCAATGAAAAGACAGAGTAGTCAGTCTACGTTTACCTCAACATTAGAGCCCTGCCCTATTGCTTTGTTGCATGTCTTTTTACCCCCAGTGAGTCCCTGTCCCCATATGTCCCTTGCCCCCTCACCCAGAACAGAACAGCCAGGCAGCAGGGGCCATCCCAACCCCCCCAACTTCCCCACCACCATCACCCCAATCTTCCGACCCAGCCTCGAGAGCTCTGATGTGGAGGTCCCCCAAAACAAAGGGCCCTCCCTGGCAGGGTTATCCCCCCATTGTCCCTGACACTCTGAGGTTTATCTGGGACTGTGAAAGGAGCCATACTCAGCCCATTCACTGAGGCTGCACTTAATGAGCTTGTAAAAGGCCTGTGCTAAAACTTAAACACAAGAACTAAATGTTGACATATTCTCTCCTTGTAGAGCCAGAATGTCATTAAATCAATGCTGGTTAGGATCAATGGGGGACTAATGTTTCTGTAGTGTGGAAGGCTGAGTAGATGGACTTCTTTTTGTGTTGTGTTGGTGAAATACTGTAGTTTAGAAAACTCCATGCAGTATTAGTTTCCCTTTCAAAAGTAAAGATGATTTGGTGTTTGTGATGTCCTCCTCAGTAGGGTATTCTGTTGATGAAATCAAGAGTATTTAACTATTAAGTGCCTTTTTTCATTTTTTTGTTTATGGTGGCTATTGCAGTTTGCTTACCGTGCATGAAGACGTTTACCACTGCAATGCACTGCACGCTGCAACTTCTGCTCTCAGTTCAAAGAAACATGCAATACTCATTTGTCTTAAAAAATAAGCAGTGTTTTGTTAATGAAATTCATGTGAAAGTTAGTGACCGTTGCCTTGCAGTGCATTTCAGCTCTAAAATATCTGTTTTTATACTACATGAAATGGTTAATTTTCCACCAATCAATGAGAACCAAAACGGACATTTATTTCTGTGAAAACAACACAAGTCGTTACTTTCTACTGTCTTCATGGCTTTATTATTATCTTTGTTTCGTAGAGCTTGAAGCCTTTTTGTGCAGCCTCCTGGAAGTGATCATGCATCCCCCTACTGTGGGAACTTTCTGTAAATCTTGGGCCTTTCCCAAAATTCAAATTCGGCTTGTAATTTGTGGTCAGTGGTGGGGTGTGTGTGTGTGTGTGTGTTTGTGTGTGTGCGCACAGGGGGTTGGAACATGCTCAAACGGCGGGCATCCTGTGCTGTGGACTCTTACACACACACTCACACATACATAAATGCTTAGGTTATGAACCCACTGCACACATGAACATAAATACACACACACACAGCTGCTGCAATGTGATGTGGGTGACGGCTGATCAGAGACCGGACTCCTCCGTCTCTGGTCAGGGAAAATAAAACTTTTTTTTAACAGACAGCAGAGGAGCTGGTTAGGAGACGGTTAGCGTTGAGTTCAGCGTGGTTTGGCATCTGAGCTCTGAAATTCCCACTATCCAGTCCCTCCACTGTTATCAAGGGTGCACCGATCATCCCTTTTTGTTCATTTGCCTCACTTTTTGTTGTCATGGAGGGCCATGGCTATCGGGGGAAGGGTCTAAGCAGGTTAAGAGGGCTGTCCTTTTCTTTTGCTTTCTCCTCCCCAAATGACCGATGGTCCATTGAAGAGTAATAGCACAATGTGTTGCTGTGGGCAAAGGAGGAGGGGAAGGGGGGAACCACTCCTCCTCTACTCGGTGCGTTTGGTTTGGCTGCCTCTCAGAGCAGCAGCAGAGGCCGCGGAGCTCTTCTTGCCTTTCGCCTCCTGCGTTTATTTTTCCCTCCTCTGTGTCCCATTCTGGGAGGAGAGAAGCTGGAGGCACTGAACCCCCCCCCCCCCCCCCCCCCCCCCCCCCCTCAGGCATACAGAGACCTGCTGGGGCTTGAGAAAGCAGCAGCTCTACCATTGCCTCTGGATCTACTTGGTACACTCATCCAGGACATTTTTCTAAAACCTCTGAGGATTTTAGCATTTTGCTGCAGCTCGGTGGGGTCCAGTTTGGTCTACAACTAATTCTCATGGCTTTTATCTGGACCTGGCTGGCCAGCCAGCAGTCCTCCTCAGTGTGAGGCAGGTGTCTCTGAGGAAGGACGCTGCCAGAAGGAACATGAGTTTGATGCTGTGCCGCTGGGACCAAAACAATTTCACCATGAAACTGGTAGGCTGAACACTTCCAGGTCATCGTAAAGCTCAAACACCAGGTGGCCCTTAAATGTAATGTTTTTCTGTGCATATAAAATCACAGCTGTATCACTTAGAGACTTTTTCCACTTTGTGTTTATGTATCAGTGTAAATTCTTTTCTCATCAGCCCAAAGCCTTACAGTAGCTGTGGTGTTAGATTGCAGGCTCGCAATGGATTAGTGGCGCTCGTTTTAATTTCATAGAAAAGTGGTGAAGGTGAGCTTCCTAGTTTTCCCCTCAGCTGATAGTAGCTTCACTTTGATGTCTGCATGGGAACCGAAATAGGCTTAAAAATGCCTTCAACCAGAGTTTTGCGGAAAATTTCCATATTTCTGTGTGCATTCTTCGTTAAAGCATTTATAGGAAAAGGTCTTTGGTTCTGCGTTGTTACCCTCTGTTTGGTGAGATATATGTACCATACAATAATACAATAATAAAGAATTTTTATATAGCACTTTTCACAAACTCAAAGCCGCTTTACAGGGCCTTAAGATAATAAAAAAACAATGGACAACTAAACAAAACAAAACAAGATTCAGGCACAGATGAGAAGGAAGAGGGGCGTGGGGCTATGGATAGGTAGAGGTGAAGAGATGGGGCTTGAGGCGGGACTGGAAGATGCTGAGGGACTTGGGTTTGTAGTTGGGAGCGACTATACATTCTACATATGGTAAATATTCAACAGGATCTGGGACACTGTGATAAAGGACAGGGCTGGCCAGGTGCAGATAGGTCATGCTGTGCAAATGAGGGGAAAAAAGGTCTTTGTAATGGCTGATGTACGTATATGATAAAAGTAGGAAGCTGCAGATTTAATAAGTCAGTTTGTATAATGAGCACCCTGTTGAGTTTACACATAACACAGCCTGATGGGACACTCTATCTTTCTCTTTCTCTTCTCTCTGTCTTCCTTGGTGTCACTCTTTCTTTCTGCCATGGCCCTTATCTGGATCTCCCGAGCTAACAGAGGAAGGGGAGAGGGAAGCAGAGGAGGTTATTACCAGAGTCTAGCGATGAGCCGATAAGAGGGCTAGTTTAATTACACACCAGTAACCTCCACACAGCATGACTGACGGGATGCCGGTGGGCCACAGGGTGGGTGTGTGTGTGGGTGTGGGTGTAGGTGTGTGTGTGTATATAAGAGAGAGAGTAATGCAAAGGGATAACAGAGAGGTAAACTTGAACATGTGCACACACTTCTCAAAATTAAAACAACCTTGCTTTTTATTAGGAAGAGTACTCAATGTTCAAAACCCTCTCTGTTCTATTACAGCTCTATTGATTATTTGATTGTCATGGTCCTTATGTCAACTTATGACCTATGCAGCGTAAATCAAAATGCATTATTTATGTGTTTAATCATGATTACAGACATACCACCATACACGGAGAAGACTAATACATTGGCACTAATAATAGATTTTTTTTTAGTGAAGGTATATACTGCCATCCTTGGCATGCTATCAAGATGCATACTCATTTTTTAGTGTGTTTATCAACGTTGTTTTGCCTGCATTGACTTACATTGCCTTGTGATTGCGTGTGAATTTATGCCGTAGCGAATAGTATGAAAGGGCAAAAAGTTGGTTGGGGTGGTGGATGGGTAAAACACAGGCCTTTCACCCGCGTGTCACGTTTCCTAAACCCAACCAGCGCTTTCTCCTTTTACTAAAGCCAGCCACGTTCTTATTTTCCTAAACCCAACCCTGTGGTTCTTTTCCTTAACCCAACCGTAGCTTTGTTCTTGCAATAACACGTTCTTCTCGCAATTACATGGCAAGTGGCGATAACTCGGCAAGTGGCGTGTATGTGTATGCCTGCTGTATACAGCCTAGACATTCTCACAGATAACTCAAAATGCGTACAGGTAACACGCCACTGGGCTTAAGAAAGTTGTCATGTATATTTACTCAAAGTAGGGGTGGCCTCTAGCTCACCCGGAAAGAGCTTTCGCCCCATGTAGGCTGAGTCCTGCAGCGGCCCGGGTTCGAATCTGATCTGTGGCCCTTTGCTGTGTGTCATCCCCCATCTCTCTCCCCCTTTCCTGTCTATTCACTGTCACTAATAAAGGGAAAACTCTCCAAAAATAATCTTAAAAAAATTTAATTAAATTTACGCAAAGTAATGATGCCATGTTGGTAATACTGTTTGTGTGCAGCCTTGACGGACTCTCACTTACCCCAGCAGGATTTAGTCATTTTGAGCCCTAAGGCAAACACTGGCATGGGACCCTCCACAACCCTTGCTCTTCCCCTCTGCACTATTGAGCAGCGCTCTCTCTCGGACAGCTTTTTTGGCCAGAGTGCTGGATCATTTTCAATCATAACACATTGATTAGGGTGACTGCTACTTACGGGGTCTAGTTGCTGAGTATTGTGTGTCACCATCTTCGTCATTGCCATAGTTATCATCATGGACAGTGAAAGCAGCAGTTCCGTTACC
>NC_045733.1:29397701-29398296 GCF_008692095.1 Etheostoma spectabile | reverse complement strand
ATTTGAAGGATCCTGTAAGGTCGTCTTGTATGTAGCCCCCGCATCGCTAGAGCAACCTGGGCTGACAATACTCTTCATCAGCGTTAGCATCGCTAGAGCAACCTGGGCTGACACTACTCTTCATCAGCGTTAGCATCGCTAGAGCAACCTGGGCTGACACTACTCTTCATCAGCGTTAGCATCGCTAGAGCAACCTGGGCTGACACTACTCTTCATCAGTGTTAGCATTGCTAGCGCAAGCACCGGCTTCTTGCTGCTCTTTAGTAATGTTAATGTTAGTGTTGTCAGTAGCCGTCGGGGAAAAAGGTTGTTACTTTGGAAGTTTTGCTAAAAACTTTCTGCTTTCTTCCCGCTTCTTCCTTTTTTCAGAACCACTTCGGTAGCTTCGCTTCATTTTTCAACCGTCTGTAGCCTCCAGCTTAGCGCATGCTGAGCTGTTTGTTTACAAACACACGCAGATGCGCAGCAGGATAATGGAATAGTCCAATGTAGTGGGGACTGGGGGGAGTTTCTCATCATGAATACCATCGGATAGCACTTTAGCGTATCAATGTTTAGAGATATGATTAATTGGTGAAAAGTAAGACAACAAATC
>NC_045733.1:29375712-29397691 GCF_008692095.1 Etheostoma spectabile | reverse complement strand
GTTTATGAGGCGTTTTATGGGGCCCTTGGTAGCTTGGGGCCTAAGGCAATTGCCGACTTTGCCTAATGGTAAGTCCGCCTCTGTACCCCAGCATGCATTTAACTACTAATTTGTTCTTCCAGTTACTGTTTTGATGACCTTATTTACAACAAAGAAAGTGAACAACTGAAGAAAGTGGAATTCAACAACCTGTTTTGAAATTTCCAACTCCGGTGACTTGGATTCAGATTTCTTCAGTAGGGCTGAAACCGATTATTTTCATTGTTTATTAACTGTTGATTATTGTTGTTGATCAATTATTAATCGAAAATGCTGACGTGTCGATCAGTGTTTCCCAAAGCCCAATATGACGTCCTCAAATGTCTTTTTTTCCACAACTCAAAGATATTCAGTTTACTGTCACAGAGGAATGAAGAAACTAAAAAAATCCACTTTTAAGAAGCTGCAATCACAGAATTGGACCTTTATGACTCAAACCGATTATTCTAATCTCCAGACAACTCTTTAAATTGTTTATATGCAATTGAACCTTGCTTTAAAATAGAAATGTTGACCTCAATGACATTTCCCACAGTGAAGAGAATTTTCAAAGTTAACAAGAAGCTAACGTCTTGAGATTGAGTCAGACCCACACAGGTATGCCATGCACCTTAGCCGTAGTGCACCTGAAACTTTGGCCACATAGAGGGGAGGACATACAACAACGATCTCTGGCTAGATTTGAACTCAGGAGATTGCAGCAGAATTCAGGATGTGCATTTGATTTGATTAATAGGGAACAGGACATCCCTGCATAGTGCATTTTAAAGCAGTTGAAAGATTACATTATCTTTAGGGTAGACCTGTACGATATTGGAAAAATCTGACATTGCAATATTTGTTCCCCCTGCGATTTAGATTGCGATATATGAAAAAATAAAAAGTAATTTTTAAAAGATGACATGTATAGCTTTATTTGGAAATAATAAATCATTCTTGACTACTCTTCTGAAGTGGTTTTGGAGAAGGAAATTAGGTAGAAATACGCTGGTTGACTAGCATGACACCCCTGTATTCATATAATAATCCATCCAGGCTAACGTGAATGACAGTGACTGCATGTTGCTTCCTCTTTCAGGTTGTGGTCGACTAGCGGGGCCAGCTCGTTAGTTTGATAAATTGATCAGACCCGCATGTCATGCGCACTAGCAACAAACTATGTGTATCCAAGAACAATTAATCAGTGTAAATGACAATGCCTACGGTACTTTTCTACACACAGAGAGCCAAACTTCCCATAACAAACCCCGTCGGACTATCAGTTCTACAATCAGTTCTATCATTGCATATGGCTTGTTCACTCATACAGTACTACTAACAAGCTAAACCCTCTTGCTTTGCTGCTGTGCTCTCATGTGCATCAGACTGCATATCTCAGGATTTGTCCTGATCAGATGTTGGACAGCAGACACTGCCAATTTAGTGGAGTAAGTCTAGTATTCATGATTCAATATTATCATATTCTGGATTAATATCTAGATATTTGGGTATTGTCAGATTAAGGATGTCAGTGTAAACGATGTACACAGGTATTATCAAAACTAGCATTCTTGGGTGCACAATCTCTGCAAATTAAGGGTCATGTATTTCCACCCACTTGCAGTGATTTTTAAAACCAGTTTATGTATCACATGTACAGATGACCGCATGCATAAACTGAAGTCTCTTGGCTTTCTGATGGATGACTGTTTCCCATACACTAAATTGTCCCTGCCAAGTCGTTTTGTCTACCATGTGCTGGTATGGCCTCCATGCCTCACAAGCCACATGTCTTTCATTTGCCAAACAGAGAGCAAGCAGAGACACGAGGGCTCATTTAGAGCGGCCTGTTTCAGCTTTCTGTGGGCTAAAGCCACTTTAGAGGTCTGTGTGAGTACAAGAAAGAGCGTGGGGGGGAGGAGTAGCTGCCAGGGGCCCCACAGACCAAAAAGCATCCACGGTGTATCCTGCTGGAAGCTGAGAAGAAGAACAAGCAGCCCTAGCTGCACTGCTGCAGTAGTGATGGAGTGGAGAGAGTTCGGTAAACGCAATCTTTTGCAGGTTCCATATTACTGTATGAAGAACAGGGAACTCATGGGTAAACTGTACACTCTGAATGACTTTTGCACAACACCCCCCATCTTTCTATGGCTCAGGTTGTTTCTTCCCTCTGTTTTTTCCTTTTCTTCTGCCTCCTGTACTTCTACTAGATAGCAGGACAGACACTGACAACTAAAAGCTACTGCAAGAACGTTACGTAGTGTAATATGTAGACATTGTCAGATTTCTGCTTGTGTTTTCTCGAATCTCAGCCAGAGTGGTTTGACACATTGTGCTCTTTGGACCAATATTGGACGCTATTTTGGATGAATATGTCTGCATTCATCAGAATAGTAGCAGTCATGCATTTGTCTCTGGTTTGACTTGCAGCAAGCCGCTAAACTAAGTGCTAAACGATGGCAGCCGTAAACGTGGCACCTATGGCATTTAAAGTAGTCTCAAACAATTGTATTTAACTGAAGTAATCCATATTGACTGGATAAAATTAAACAAAATTGAGTTGACCGATCAATGCCTTTATGCCTTTTTAGACAGTAGAGTTGAAAAGATTAGGAGAGAGGTGGGATAACATGCATACCCCTCAGCCAACTGAGCCACCAGGAGTCTTCAGTCCAGCGTCAGTGTTAAAGCCCAGAGTAGGGGGCCGGGTTTCCTGAATACAGCAGCTGGCGGAGCAGACTGCAGTCCTCTGTTGTCATATCATACTGACCAGGAACACCGATTTCTCAGAAGCCATCTGTCTGTGTCTGCTAGTGGTCACTGGGAGCTGTGCACACGATGGTTCCCTTCGCCCAGCGTGTGTTGACTTATTTAAGCAAAAGATGGGTTCAAAAGTCTTGGGTGACTACATGTTAGGTGTGACAGAGAAGGTAACATACACAATTATAAGTTAGAGACCATCATCTGCACCCATCTACCACTCTTTCCCCTCCCTGCATCCTTCTGTTATATTATGGTATCGGTGTATCCATCATTTTCCTACCAACCATCTGCTAGCCGGGGGGGTGGGGGGGATGTGTCGCCACATGTTGCCCTCAGCCTGCTGCAGCACGGAGCGCTGCTGAGTCCTTATCGATGTGACTCAGCGTGGTCAAGCAGCAGAATGGGTCGCCGACGACAATACGTGTTATCTAAGTCGACCAGAGGGTTGTTATAGAGATAACCTTTTTAACCTTAAGAACTAAAACGTGTAGTAAAAGAGCATCAAAGATGGCTGAGGAAGTTGGAGGATTTCTAATTCATCACAGTCAAGAAATCCTTTAGCAGGTTTGAGAGTTGACCATGCCTTATTATCACAGTGGGGTGGTTGTGCATGAAGAATTGTCTTACACTAAAGCCAATGTCCATTTTTGCCACAAATGTCTTTCATTTCTTACAGACCCTTTGAAACTAGCAAGTACGTTATGCGGATGTGTGTTGGCAAGCATACCTGCATGAGAGATGAGTATTGCAGGCCTCGTCAGCAGTATCCGCTGCCTGCTTTTTTCTGTTCCTTCCTTTTTAAACATTTTATTTAAGCAGCACATATGTTTAAGCCCAATGTGACACCATCATGCTTCAACTTTGGCCAAATGTCACATTTCAATCCCCCTCTGATTAGCTCAAGTGCTGAAGTGTTATTGTTTAGCAAAAATGAACTCTCTAACCCCCCTCATTACATTTCTATTTCCACCCCTGACGTGCAGAATGTCTGTGCACACCACTGCTTGTCAGAGTCCTATTATTAAGCAGCAGAGAAAGGTGTGATGGAGTTGTGAAAAGAACATCTGCCTTCATATTCTTCATATGCTAGTACCAGGCAGTAAAAGTGGGGAAGATGTTCTGGGCAACTTTAGGGTGTGAATTGATGGCAGTGTGTTAATATGGAACAGGACCGTGCTAATGTCAGCACATTACTTTGCTGGTTATAATAAATAATACAATAGCGGGATTCAAACAGTAGTACAACCCTTCCACTGAGATCTGAGACCTCCCGTGTGTGTGTGTGTGTGTGTGTGTGTGTGTGTGTGTGTGTGTGTGTGTGTGTGTGTGTGTGTGTGTGTGTGTGTGTGTGTGTGTGTGTGTGTGTGTGTGTGTGTGTGTGTGTGTGTGTGTGTGTGTGTGTGTGTGTGTGTGTGTGTGTGCTGTAATGTACAACACCAGGTGTGTCAGAGGATGAAGACACTAAAGTCTTCTGGCAGTCAGCATTGGGAGCTCTGTCACATTGAGGTGAGACATCTGTCTCGGACACAGCGGACCACACGTTATATTGAGCCAGTACAGCACAAGACACGGCTCGGTTAAAGGAGCTTACCATCATATGTTGATCGTGATACCTAGCGGGTAGACAATATTGGTAGTCAGAGCGATTTCCCCATGCTGTGAGGCTGCAGTATACTGTGCTGTAGACAATGGATAGATTCCATTTAGGAGTTTATGGCTTTGGTGAATCTTCACAAAACAAAAAAAGGGCAAGTAGCTACACCTTCTGTTATTATTCCAATGTAGGAACTACAGAGGATTAACACAAGAAGTGCATTATCTTGGCTGTAAAATGTCTGTCATGCTGTAACATGTTAATAACATGATCTGTTGTCTGCTTCACTAACAATTATTGAGATATTTACTCATGAGATGCAATCAAATTTGCTAAAACACAGATTGCCTAAAAGTAAAAGATTTCCATTTCTGGGTTTTATTTTGCTGGTCTTATCTCTCTACCGGTAGCACAAGAGGGAACTGAGTCAGGGTGTCTGACGCAGACAGACTGAATGAGAGAGGGAGAGAAGGTTAAATGTGTCAGAATGTCTGAGGGCTTCACTATGAAGCAATCTGAAGGGGTGAGAGAGAGGTAAGGGAGATCAAAGAGAGGAGGAGTGAAGCATATCCTGTTCAAACAGACAACAAGCCAGGCAGACCTGCAGCGCTGTTAGCGAGGTGTGAGAGGGACAGGACAGTCGTCAAACAGCATGGCTATATTTACCTGCTACTCCTCGCCTTCATGACAGAGCGCGCTCGTCTCATGTTCTCCTGGAAGTTTATGGACCTCAAGTTGTTTGCTTTGCCTGGTTAGTTGACTTTATCAAGGTAACCCACATGGCGGAGAATGGCGGCCTCATGGTGCCGGCCAGGAGCTACAGCCGCTTCTCCTGCAAAAACTACAAACTGGTAAGAAACCAGTGAGAGAATGTAGGGCCTAATGTAGTGAGGGCTTAAGAAGGTGTCATTCATGCATTTCTCCTTAGGCTAAAGCCTTTGATAAACAAAGAATAGTTTTTCTTTGCCGTAATTTGGTCATTCTTTTATTATTATTTTTTTAAGATTATTTTTGGGGCATTTTAGGCCTTTTATTTCCACGGGACAGATGAAGACATGAAAGGGAGGATGACATACAGCAGTTCGGAGTCGAACCCGCAGCCGCCACGTCGAGGAGTAAACCTCTATGTGTGCACCATCTCCACCAACTGAACTAACCCGGCCACTTGTTTGTTCTTTGTTTAAGCAGCCGTGAAGTGAACTGACAGTAGCATAAAGGAAACCATTCACAGTGAAGAAAAAATGTTCTGTGGTGTATCTACCACAGACATTAACCGTGAGGAACTTGGGAGTGATGAGAGAAAAAGACATAAGAGGAAGGGCCAGCTTGAAATAGAAGCGTCAGGGTTTGAGCCAGATCTCTAGGAGCAGCCGGGAATTATTTTAGAAGCCCCCTGACAGAGAGGCAGGTAACAGACACTGAGTTAAACAAACAAATTAAAGCTTACTGTTGGGATTTGGTTCTACCTCGTAAACCCGTGGATGTCCTAAACATGGTCAGTGGAGGAGGCTCCACACTTCATGTTCAAATGTAGATTTCCTTTGAAAAGGTAGAAAAAAGCACTGTTATCCGAGCATGTCTTCTGTAGAGTCAGCACTGTGCCATTACCTGAGTTATAACGAGAGCAGTTTAAGTTCTGGCTCCCTATGAAAGCATCTCTTCAGAGATAGGCCTAGCACTTTATAGCCGCTTTGGCCCCGCCATATTCTCTTTATAGTTCTTGCTCATGTCAGTAGATTAGTTCATAATGGCGTGTTAAGTGCAGCGGTTTTCTGGTTGTCTACTGAACCCTGAAAGTAATGAGGCTAATAGTAGTCCTGAAGTTATCAACATAATTGTTTCTGGAAAGCTGTGCGCCGTCGGCGTATGTGAGAACTGAACTGTGCTTCCATTGACAGACCTAAGGTTTTGTGTTACTTTTATTATGTGAAACAACAATTCTTTTTTTTCTGCTTGAACATCAAAGGAAAGACTATATTGTTCTTGACAGAGCAATTTATCCAGAAACGGTATTAAAACCCACTGGATGAATGATAAATTCATCATCAAGCTCAACATATACAGACCAAAGGTGTTGAACAGTCAAATTCAACATACGGCTGCTATCACAGGAACAAATAGTGGATTCTAATTTTCATTCATTTACCTAAATGAAGAGCGTAGGTGGTCAGCAGATTAAGCAAATGGGGTCCTTCTGGATCTCGTGGAGTTGTTCTGACACAAGACAGGGGACCAACCATACATACAAACCAAATCACTGTTCACTGTTTCACTCCTGCAACTCAAGGGTAATCTCCCAGTGGGATGCCCTGGCTGCCCTCGCCATTCTTCCGCCTAGACTGCCCCTGCACTGCGGGGATGGCCTCTATGCGTCATGACCTTCTGTAGGCATCGCACACCGGCCTGGTGACTCAGCAAGCTGAGGCAGCGGGGATGCTGGATGTGAAGCATATTTGTGTGTTTGTGTGAGAGAGAAAAAGATGCAGCTGTCTGAATAAGTGACTCATCGCTGCTTGTCAACGGCTTTGAACCGCTGACTGTGTCCCTTTTTTAAGGCTTAAATTGGACGTTAGTATGTGAACATGCACATGGGTCCAGGCTTTCATGCAATACGTGACAAAGCATGATCAGTTGTACACAGGTCTTTGTCTTTGATCTGAGTTCAGATCTAATGTCACAATGTCAATTTACTCTAGATAGCCTCCGCCCACTGTGTTCAGTGTTGGCGCGCTTACTGCAGGCTATTATTCTTTTATTTGGATCCATTTGGTCTTTCTGTGGTTCATACAAGATAACACATATACATAAACAGCTAATACATAGAAATCACACAGTTTGAATGAACCAAGAGCAGGCAAAACATAAAAATCAAGAATTAAGTGAACACAAATAAAGTAATGCAGTGTAGGAAGTGTTTACAATGTTTACAAAGCTGATTTTTCTCTTTATTTTGCAGCTGTTGACGTCTATAGTTGTCTAGTGGTTCTAAGTCCCTGACTGTGTGAATGAGTCAGTGTCATGTTGCTTTCTCTGGTGACGGGAATGTCCCTGACATAAATCTACCGCTCCTAAAAAAGACCCTTAATCCCACGAGAAGAGGGCCGGGATTATTGGGAGTTTCTGGGAATGGAGGGATTTTTCCTCTTGGAAAATGTATCTATTGAACATTAGACTCGATTTATATGGATCACTCGATCACTCAGTGTTGACATATGGATGTGAGTGATGCCGTGAAGCGCTGTGATCAGGAGTGAGGCCTTGGTGTGCTTATTTTATTTGTTTTTTATCCTGTTTACAACTGTTAGAGTCCTCCGTGGCTGAAATCGACCCCGGTATGCAATAAGCCCAAATGCAGGGGTACACTCTTTTATTTAAAACTTTAATTTTTAGGAATCTAAACTTGTTTTGTACAAAAGCCTTTTGTCATTGAGCCAAATTAGCCATACTTGCAGTGCTTAATGTTGCCACAAGCAGCCATAGAACAATTGTGCCTAAATAAAATCCCATCTGAACTGAGTCCTGAATTAGATCAGGAAACATCTGATCACAGAATAGGTAAAGAAAGAAAAAGAATCTAAGAAGTCTAACTTTTGATACTCTATGCTTCAGACACATTTCCTTTGGCACAATAAAAGCATTGATGTTTAATAGCCAACACTATGCAGAAAGGGCCTGACATTTTACTTTGCATGGGACCGTCCTGTGAGGTAATAACGCCGACCACTTAGCCTCAATGTCTCCCTCTTATCCATTCAATTAAATTCAATTTCAGACATAATTAACAATATCGACTCATCAGTCATTTACAACCCTGGGGAATTTTGAATAACTTTTTTATTCAATAGGCAGAGTGCTTCTCTCTGATGTAGATACTGGGCTGAAGTCAGTGACACCTCATTCCTGTCTCATAGATATTGAGTCCATATGGAGTCAATATTCCTCTTCACTAACCATGCATCTTATTAAAATCCCTCTCAGATCAGATGCCGGTTTCTCATCAGCCCCTCCTTCTCCTCTCCTTCTCTTTCCGTGACCTTTCAAACCATTTTTAGATCACAGCAGCTACAAAAATGGGGCGGTTAAACACACATGATCCAGATTAATTTTGTTATTAATTAAATTGGTCCTTTAACTTTCATCTGACTGATATTGTGAAATTTGGTTTTGTGGTGGGATGGACTTTGGTGCTAGTTATGTATCACTGGGGAGGATTCCATTATTATTGGTTACAAATAATTCATTTCCAATACTTACATTCAGTGCGTTTTTTTACCTCTATCCCGGAGTAGATAATTGTGCGTTCCATTTACCTTCGCAACTTAGAAGCCGATGCTGGGAATGACATCACACTCGTGTTGAATGCGCTGCATTTACAAGTCAGATTTCCATTGTTTTCATTAGCTCTGGCCAGGGTAGCCATTGTTAGCAATGACAGTTTATAACAACACATTACGCTGTTTATTGTGCATAGGCCATATTATAGCGTTGACACAGCGCTCTGGGGCTAGGGCTGCAATGCGAGACTATGTAAAATAAATAAATTGTTTGTAATTGTAGTCCCGACAAACTAGTTTGTAAGTATAGCAGGTCAGACCAAGCTTGTTGTTTTTGACCACAAGGGGACAGAAGAACGCCACACACCGCCTTAACCCTTATACAGTTATAGCTAACGGGTTAGCTCAAAGTTGCCCATTTACACATCCAGCATGCACAGAGCAACACACGTTTTCACTTCTGTTCAACGGATGAATGAAAGTCCAATATTCCCACTCCTTTAATATCTGTTTTGGTCTCCACCAAGTTGTGAGAAAAAATATCTGGCTCCTTAGCTGCTAAACGTTTCACTTTCTTCTTCAGCTGCGTTAACTGCTAACCTAAGCTAAATGCTAATGTTAGTTGCTAGCAGTCTGCGTGTTGTTTGTTGCTGGATCAGGTAGTGTAGCCTAGACTGGGTATATACTGTAGGAGATTGTTTGTTTGCTGAAATGAGGTTATTGAGAGAGGTGAGACGTATGCATGCGCCGGTATGAGATTCTGACGGAATGATAACTTTCAGCAAACATATCACGGTTTCACGCTATTGAGGTTTTGCAATTACAGCTTTAAAATGTTTTATTTTGAAATGTCTGTCTAAAAAACACAACTTTTTTTCTTCTTTCATTGAGCACAATCACTGCCACTGGGAGAGGGATTTCTAAACTGCACTTTGTGTCCTTGACAACTCATAAAAAACAACTCCTATTGCAGGAATGGTAATGCGGAAAATATTCTGGGTTTTGAAACAGTGACTTATTAAAACCGCGGTATACCTTGAACCCGGTAACAGGCCCATGCCTAGTGAGACTTGACCATACAGTAAATCTGTCTTAAAACTAAAACATTGAGCTAGAAGAAGCTCGAAAGGTTAGTCAGGCTGCAGAGTGGTTGATGCTTCTGTGAAATTGTACAGTGAGCAGGCCTTGCCTAGAAGAAATAATTTGATTTACTCTCAATATATGTATATATATATATATTTTTTTTTTACTTTCAAAATCTTTTATCAAGATCTATAAGGCCATCTCTAGATCACAGTGCTAACATGTGTCACCCATGCATATCTCCACTTAATACCCGAGTTCTCACATTCAAAGTTTGGAGCTTATGTTCTGGCTCAGAGGATGACATCAAACATAAACTGTGTTTTGAAAAGTTAAGTTTTCAAGACTTAAAAGGCAACTTGTTGTGACTTGCCCACTTCCCCTTTTCTTACCTCAGACCTCCTACCTCCCCATGCCTTACCTTTAGGCTGTTTGACCCCCCTCTACCTCTGGGACTGACAGCTACCCATTTCACCTCGATTTTAATTACCCTCCAACCCCTCAATTTACCTGCCTGAAACTACTTCAAAGGAAGCTTACACACACACACACACAAAAGCTCCTAAACATTGCACTTCCTGTTCACCATGACCAGCTTTGAATGTGAATTGAAAGGATAGAGTCTAATCCGGCAGTTTGAAAGGTGTTTTAGCTCTGTGTGTCACTCAAGAGCCTATTTAGAACTGCGTTTGTGTTTGGGTATGCAGCCTGTGTGGTTTTAAAAGTCTCTCGGAAGCTATTTGTGTTTTATTGTGTGGTCGTGTACTCTCATAAACCTTTTGCATTTGTGCTTTGGCATAAAGAGAAATATATGTTTGTGCTTTTGTGTGTGCCTTTGAAGTGCACACACCTGTTGTACGCCATCCCAAGAGCAGTGATTCACACGATGAGTAGCATGGCTCCCAGTCTGTTTATAGTGCAAACACAAAGACACAAGGGTCACAATCGTGTCACGCACCTCTATGCATGTTGCGTGTCCGTGTTTGTGTGTGCACTCATTCAGTACTAATTGGATGCACTTGGATTTCTCTGTAATTCCTGAGAAAGTTTAAATGCACAGTATAAAGGAGGTTACTGGGAGAAGTAAGTTACACAGGAAATCCAACAAAACTTTATACAAAGTATATTGGCACCCTAGTAACTCCTGGTTATTGTACAATTTGTACATGCAGCAAAATTACATCACAAATAACAATTTTTTCAGCACAGGGTAGCAAAATGGAGTTGTAGTCCCTTTTACAAAACTTTGGTTTGTACTGTAGTGTGAATGTGGTTGGTAATCCGATTTTTCCCCACCCTTGACCTTGTTTGGTACCAAGAGCTTTCTTGTTCTTAGAGTATTGTAAGTGAGGGGACATTTTTTCCCCTTAAAGTGCAAATATGTCTGAATTCTACAAATAATGTTCAGTTGTGGAAAAGACCTATTTAGACAAAAAGATTCAACTTTCAGTTACTCTGCCTCTGGATTTAATGATTTTGAATATAAGGATGCATCAATATGAGTAATGAGTATCTGTTTGATCCCACAGTGCTGCTGTCACAGTGATACTTTCCCTTCATTGATATCCGTACATAAAAGAAGCAGGAAACTGCTAAATCTCTCCAGGAGAAATCCAACCTTGAAAAGTCAGATTTCTCGTTTACATGACACTGAAGAAATCTGATTGATGCAGAAAGCAGACAGTAGTATAGTCACTTAAACATACTCATTGTCACTCCTCCACTGTCATACTTTTCTCCTGACTGGTATACCAGTTTTGGGGTTTGTGTGAAAACGAGAGTGAGACACACAGGCGTCTTTATTTAGCCGAGCTGTCGCATGCGTTTCAGATCCCTGCGGGGGACAAAACTACTCTGAACTTGCACTTGTTAAACAAACTGCAGTTTACAGACAAGCCTGACAATGATACAAGTCAAGATAGATTTATGAGGTATCAGTATCTCAAAAATAACTTCTTCTCCATTACAAATAACGTTCTGTGCCACTTCACTTTAACCTTTTGCGTGCCTTTTTTATTATCTCACCAGAAATAGAAACTCACTTCTCTCGATGAGAGAGAGATGGAGTACAAGAGAGAGAGTTTGCCAACTAATTATGAGGGAACCTATTCAGATTATTCAGATGCTTGCTCTGCTCCCTCCTCTCCTCCCCCCCCAGGCAGTGAAGGGTCTTTTCTGTCCCCAGAGAGTGATGTCAGCATGGCCCATTGAAAACAGCCGCCGTGCGCTGTGAGATGAATGCCCTGGCTGAGCACAATGGCCCCAATTTGAATACCACGCGGATATATGCCAGATCGGAGCCCTAACAAAAGAAAGAGGGCTACTCTGCTCTCATTCAACCATGTTGTTATTTTATTAGTCGTAAATTTGCTTCAACCATTTATACCTTTTGTAGTTTTCAAGTGTTTATGGAGTTTAAAACGCGTGGACGGCATGACGGGGTCGCCCTCTGTTTTGGACTGGATTTTATTTTTGTTGTCTCATAACTGAATGGCGTGGTTTGTGTTTGTGTCTGACCGCAGATCTACACAGATTGGGCCAACCACTACCTTGCCAAGTCAGGACACAAGCGTCTGATCAAGGACCTGCAAACAGACGTCGCAGACGGAGTGCTGCTGGCTGAGATCATACAGGTCGTAGGTAAGGAAAACACACTTTTGATTCCAAAATCTGCAAAAGAAAGCCTGCTCTGATTATGTGGTCGCTGAAAAAAATAAGACATCATTAGTTACATTTGAAGAGATGACCTTCACCAAACATGTAGCCACATCATCATCAAATTAGAAACTTTTCTTTTGCAAGAGAGTTGATGTAACAGAATGAAACTCTATTATCAGATGTAAAAATGACAAGTTCAGAATGAATCATACAAAGAGTTTATTTACCCCTGCTCAATTGGATTGTTTTCTTCCGTGAGATGCAGATAGATTTAGGACAACACACAACAACACTATTGTAGAAGTTAAAACCCATCTGTTTTAGCTTTGCTCTGAGGCTTATGAGTGAACCTGAAGAAGTTTAATTGTAGATCCAAACAGTTTATCTCGTTCAATAACAAAGAAACACATAGCGATCTGGTGTGTTGTGAGGTTTCTACTTCTTTAGTAAGATACTATAAAATACTCCTTAGCGGGGATTATATATATATATATATATATATATCTCTGAACCAAAATAAAGAAAGAAAATATGAGAGAAGCCTCTGAAGTAACCTGTAAGGTTTCTTCTTCTACATGTTAATTACAGTTCCTCGTTGGTGGAAACGAGGAAAATCAACTTTTCAGAACCCATTAAAACCAATGTTATTTTCACATTGACCAACATGCATTTCAGGCTTGATCCACTTGTGTTTCAAAGTGTCTCATGAAGGGAATAAGAAGGTTTTCAACAGAAGTACAGTATATTTATCCACATGACAGCAGATCTATGAGGATATTCATCATAGCGCGGGCTGTGAAAGTAGGCTGTTCTTCTGTGTTTTTGACCCTCACGCTGTCTGTGTCATCAGTCTTGTCATTTCGTCCGGCCATGCTCAGCCTGTCATTTCATGCGCCGACAGCCTTGAGGCCAAAGCAGGCTCACACCAGCTGACCGGTGACTCAGCATGTCACCGACTCTGTCTGCTCCCAGCTCTTCCCCCGACGTCTCTGACCCAGATTTATACTTCCAATGCTCTGTTCGGCTTCATCCTGCACTGAGAAAAGTCTCACTGTTGTCATACTGTTTTTTTGAGAGTTGGGTCAGGCATTTTATACAGTATGTGAAATATATTTACATCACATGCTTGAGAGCGTCATTCTCTCATACCATCACTTTTCACACTGGCTCCGGCTTCCTGCCTTGATGTTGGCTGCTTAAATTGTTCGGATTATTCAGAATCAGCTTTAATGGCTAAGTACAGTAAATGTGAACAAAAACAAGGAATTTGATTCTGGCTCTTTCCAGGAGTGGAGTCGCTTCAACTACAGTAACAGTCAAACCTGCACATCTGTATGAGGAATATAGAGTAACTGAGCTTGTTGTAGTGGAATATAGTTAGCCCTTTCCCGACATACTACAGGAACTAAACCCATAAGTAAAAGCCACTTGTTTTCAGGATATTGTTGTGCATTAATATGGAACTAAATTGAGGTAGTCTGTCTTGCTAGCTTGTGTTTGTCCTATAATGGACCTTGCATACTTCACCAATGGCTCATAGTAAAACTGTAATATGGTTTTATCGGTCACAGTGCTGGTAAACTTCTGAGTTCTGTGGTCGAAAAGTGCCACAACATCATGATCCCCTTCATCCAGGGTTATATGTATTCTCACAACATCAAGCCTACTTACAACATTTACACTCCGACAGCTGACCACGGAGGCTCTGCTCTCATATTAAAGCAACACGAGCCAGAGCCATCTATTCACCTGTTCTGTCTGCCCTGCTGCCTTTTGTCTTCAGGGAAACAAACTCACACCACATAATCACTGGTGAAACTCGAGCAGGCTGCCGGTGTCAGAACTGCCATACTGGGACCGGATGTGGCACCTGTTAAGCTATTTGACCAACACAAATTTAAGGTCAGGACTTTGGAAGAGGAAAAACCTCCAGATCAAGGACATCGGTCATGTTCTTACAAACTGTCCTTGAGGCAACTGTTAGCATTAGGGTTAGGATTAGATCTAGGATAACATCTGTGACCTTTTAAGATATTGTACTTGTGTCCCCAGCTCCAAGTCTTAGGATACTCTGCTCTTCTAAAAGAAGCCTTTATAAAAATCTGGCTTCTGGTCTGTAAGCTGTTGCTTTGCACAAGCCAACCAGGCAAAATGTGTCTGGTTATTTTGGAAGCATTTAATGTGTCTCAAAATCACAGAGTAGCTGTCTCTTGCGGGTGTCACCACAGTGTGTAAAGTCTTGCAGAGCACACCAACCATAGCCAACAGTAGTAGTGTTAAATCATCAATAATGTAAATGCTATCTTACAGACCTTTGCTAAAATAAAGTATTCACCATAAAGCCTTTTTGTTTTGATTTAAAGTTTGTTAGGGATCATCAAAATCTCTAATAACTTCTCTTCACATCTTTATTCTAGTAATGTCCCAATCTATAAACATGTTGTTTATACAGTGTAGGGAAAGCGGCAACTACTACTTGTCAGGTTTTTTTTTTTTTTTACACTTTTTGATTGAGTCGAGCAAATCAATTACAGTTACAGAGTTACAGTCAAAAGTTATTTTACGGAAGAAAAATAAAGTGAACGCATCTACCCTCCAATTGGCCATCACTACACTCCATAATTGGTCATTTGCAATTTGGTCGTTTTTGCAAATAATGTACATCAAGATATGTTTTAAAGCGTTGGTTTCCAGCCGAGAGTTCTCCAACCCAAAGTTTTATTTATTTATTTTTTGTTCTTTTTTAACAGGATAGTTTAACCGTTTATTCCTCAAAAACAAATCCACTTTTGCTAGTTTGACGGCAGAAAAAGTTCTGCGGCCAGGCGCATTGTTCAAAAGGGTTGTTCTTAGTGTCTTTATTAATCATAGGCGTGTTTTGGGCATAACATGCAATAAACCAATCAGTGTCATCTCCCATTCCCTTTAAAAGCCAGCCATGTCATGGCGGATATGCTAAGCAGAAAGGAGAGATTTTCAGGAGAAGAAACTGATATACTTGTCCGTGAAGGTAAAGCCCCAGTAACCATAATAACATGTAATATAAAACATATTGACATACACAATAATACTATTTCACATTGTAATATTTTGCGCCGTTAAAATAACAATGAAATGCTGCGCTATTGACTTAAGACCAGATTTTTGTTGGTCAATGGCGTGATCACTTTCTTCTGCCTCAAGATAGCAATATGCCAAGAATGCACCTGAACCCTCTCCCTGTAAGACCAGCAGAGATGGGCGCAGGTGCATTTGCTATTTAAACGACGTGGGCACCTGACAGGAAAATGACAGCTGCGTTGGGCTTTGCGCTGCGCTGCGCCGGGTGCAAGATATGGCCCACTGTGTATTTACTGACCGGACAGAAAGAGGAGTATTTTCTCACAGGGTAGGCGTTGCAGTGCGTACTGTAGTTCTGAGGTGGAGCTACACTGTGGGCCCCACCGTGCCTCCTGATGCAGGAGGCCGTGCTGTTGGCACAGTTGTCAGCTGTGAGCTGACAATCCTGTCTCAGCTGCTGTGGGCTGGGCCTCTTAATAGATGGGAGGAATCTTTGATAACCCACCCACACACACATACACACACCCTTCTGAAAAGAAGCAGCACAACACACACCTTGGTCGGGCCCCCACCGGCCCCGTTCCCATTTGCTGTGCCCAGATAGCGTTTCATGTCTCAGCGGGAGAGGAGAAGAGGGTTGTCACTTTCAGCGGCATGAACACCTCTGCTCTGCTCACTTGGCCAGCAACTGTCTGGGATACACACACACTCAGGGATCTCGACTGGAAATAAAAGAGAGGATTACATTAACTGAACGCACCTAAACAGTTTTCACTGTTTCTTTTATCTCTCTGTCTCTGCCTCCTCTTTTTGTCTCTCCTCAGCCAATGAGAAGATTGGTGATATCAATGGCTGTCCCAAGAGCCGTTCTCAGATGGTAAGTGACCTTCTAAGTTTGTTTTGGTAGAACATTGTGAAATGTACCTCCTGTGTGACATCACTTCTCTGATGTCCCATCTCACCGACTCATGTGGCCCTCGCTGGGAGCTGCGGTGTAAAATTCACTGGTGGATAGTGAGTCCATTTTATTTTTACTTTCGCGGTCTTGTGGGCTGCCGTCCGTGAAACATCTGGCTCAGACTTCTGTCAGTTGGCGCTCAGTTGAAAGCATCGAAGGCTTTGGTTTTGGGGCCAGTTTTGCTCTTATTACACTTGCAAAGCAGAGTGCAATCCTCTCATCTCCTGGAGTGAACACAGGCAGGGAGCATCAGCACTGATGGCAAAGCTGTTTGCAGCCAGTTATCATGTGGTTTTGTCCACAGTGACATTTAGCAGTTATGTAAGTGGGATTTCCTTTATAATGCTGCTGGTGGGATCTCTGTGTTTTTGGAGTTTTTTGTTCATTGTGGGAAATGAGCCGACGGTGCCCAGGGCAGGGCTGCCCACTGCTGAATGTGAAGGGTCGTAAATTGGGCCAGTGTGCCAGCTGAGGAGGCTATTTTTGGCGACCAGCCAGACTACTGAAGCCTCTCTAAGCACCAGAAAGAGAGAGAGAGAGAGAGAGACGCCCATAGTTAACATCTGAGGAGGAGGTGGAAGCACAGCTGATCGCTTAACCCTTCCTGTTCATTGCAAATATAGACCCATATTACTATACTTGTGAGGACTTCCTGGTGTTCAGATTGCTTTCTAGTTTTGAAAGATGTTTGTCTGTTTCTATGTTGGTAAGCATTTTCTCCACCACTAAGGTGGAGAAAATGCTCAGCTTTTGTAGATGATAAAGCCTCATAGTATATCAGTTAGGATCACATAACTGACAGTATAGAGCTAAAGGCTGAACCATGAAGCACGTAACATCTGGCCCTCAGTGAAGTCAGGTATTGCCCTTTTGGTTAACATAACATTGGTCATCCTAGGTAATCATGTTTACAAAGCTCAGTTAACTATGGGTTTTCCCATGCGGCTATGAGCGTGTTAATGTGAAAGGATCAGTTTTAATTACAAGCGACATCATCAGAAGCATGAATGAAGTACTTAATGGGAAATAAGATACACATGGGAAAAGTTGGTTAAAGCGACAGCAAAAGTTGAAGTTAAATGAGGTGAAATGGATATCATATAATCACACAAGCAGAATAGAATAAGAAGCTGTAGGAAAACTAGAGCAGGAAAAAAGAAGGAATTCATACATATGTTAGCATAAAGTGAGCATGTTTTTGTTGATGAACAAGTTAATATGAATGTGTGATGCACAATGTTAAAAGTAATGTAAGACTGTAGTAGAGGAGAGAAGAAAAGACTGAAGTTAATGCCTGACAAGGTCTACTGACCAAAATGTAATCTTAAGATCTAAGATCAATCTTAAGAGTTAATCAACTCGTGCGGATTATATCTCTCGTAAAAGACAACAGAGTTTTTTTTCTTTTATCATCACAAGGCTTCATGTTATGCTGTTGGGAATTAACGGAACTTTGCACAATTAAAATGCAGCTTTTAATCGTCACTGTTATTTGTCATAAACTATCGCAAAGTGGAAACATGGAAAGTCTGAAAAATGATTCCACTTCTTATATATACACTACCGGTCAAAAGTCACTTAGAAATTTCCATTGCACTCCCTTATAGACAGAATACCAGCTGAGATCAGTTGCATTCTTTTTTTAACCAGGGCAACAGTTCAGATTACATTATGTCTTACATATTTGCAAAAGGGTTTTCCAATGTTTTCTCAGTTAGTTTTTTAAAATGATATCAGATCAGTAAAAGGAATGTGCCTTCGGAACATTGGATGAATGATTCCTGATAATGGGCAATGTATTTATTGCATTAAAGATCACCCACCCACTCTGATCAGCTGGTATTCTGTCTATAATGGAGTGGAATGGAATTTTCTAGCCCCAAACTTTTGCACGGTAAGTATTTTTGAATCACGGGTTACTCAAGCAATGCTAAGGGCAGGTGCAATGGCAGTCATTATACAAATGTCTGCTTTGTGGCTTGTTGTACTGTCAAAACAAACACACACAGGTCCTGGGAGTTTAGTTGGCAGCTGTGGTGGATGAGTATGTGATCCCGCTTTTACTCCACTTGATTTCATTGCTTTCAAACCCCCAAAGCTGCTGCCAATTACCACCACTTAACTTAACCTCTGTTTCTAAACGAATAAACATGGAAATGAGCTCCATCAGTGGGATAAACTGTAGCACTCTCTCCTCACTCTCACGGTAGCTGATTAGCATGCTGGCTATCCAGGCTGGAGCGAGAGGCTGTTTTTACAACTGTCACATCCTCGTTAAATGGACCCCCATCATCGGGTCATTCCTTTGCCACCCAGTCAGGCCTTTGTGTGTGTGTGTGTCTGTCTGTTTGGCTTTAGCCCAGAGCAAGGGCGTTGAGTTGACACTGAGCTGTTAAAACCACACAGGATGCCATTCGCACAAAGAGACATACACACACAAACAAACAAACATACACAGAGTGTCTCGTCCAAGCATTCGTCCAGTAAATTTCATCTGCTAGGGCCTGGGGAATAAAACAAAGCTTTAAAGAGATGTTTCTATTAGCCAAACAATTCATCAGCCTCATTTCATTCAGTGCTATTAAAATCGAATAGATTTATCTACTTAATATACTCAGAATACTATGGACCAACTTTTTGAAAAAAATTTAAAGGGACTATTTCATTGGAAGAAAGAAGTTAAAATGAAAACTAGAAGCATGTTCTACCAGGACACAATTCCCTCAAAGCGATGTTGCTGTTTATTTTTTTTAATTTTTTTATGGAAATCCTTTCACTTCTATGGTTTGAGGATTGAAGATAGGAATATCTCAAAACATGGAGAAATAAAACCAAACTTTTCTGACATTTATTATAAGAGAGACAAGATATTTGTTTTTTGTAATTTGCATAATCTGACTCTCTAAATTATATCATGGGCCTCAGCAGATGAAATATTGGACACGTCATGCCTATATTTACATTAGAAATGATTAAGCCATGCAGTGCTTTAGATAACATTTCTCTACTATATATTGAGGAAGGAAAAAAATTAAGTCAGATTTTTGTATTTGTTTAGGGTTTCAACCTGTATTCTTCATATCTTGTTTGCTAGACTGGTTTATTCTCTCTAATCTGCCCATTTTATGCTGCTGCAAAAGAAGAAGGGAATGAGAGGCGGAGGAGGTAAACTGACAGATAGGTACAGTAGAAACCAGCAGGACCAGTTGTTTATGGGCTTGATGAAAAACCGACAGACGGAAGTATCAACAGTCACAGAGGAACGCTAAACGAGGATACAGCTCCTCCACTTCATGCCAGGCTCTTTGCTGAGAGTGATTGTGCCTTTGTGTGTTAAACCAGCCTGAAAATAGAGCATTTCTTTATCTTTCACCCTGTGTTTCACCTTCAGGGGGCAGTGTCACTGAAAACTGCCACTAATGTAGTTTCTACTTGATCAAAACCCTATACTTTACCTGATTGTGCACAATCTGTGTAGTTTTAGAGATCATAGATTCATATTGGTGGGGTGATGGTTGCTTCTTTGACGCAGATGGATGTCGTGGTTTTGTAGATCTTTACGCAGGTAAGCAGGTCATGACCCAAAATTTGTTTTTATTAATGATTCAACGGCTGGTAAATGTTTGATCAAAGGGAGCAGTGAGCAGTGTGTGTGTGTGTGTGTGTGTGTGTGGTGTGTGTGTGTGTGTGTGTGTGTGTGTGTGTGTGGTGTGTGTGTGTGGTGTGTGTTGTGTGTGTGTGGGTGTGTGTGTGTGTGTGTGTGTGTGTGTGTGTGTGTGTGTGTGTGTGTGTGTACGAGAGAAATCCCCAACTGCGTCAGCTGGTCAGAACTCAGGTGATCACCACCGCAGAGCAATCACAGTTACTGTTGCTAGGCAACCAAATATACCAAACCTTGTATCTTTCTTTCAGACCTTTATCGGAATATAATCTAAGACCATTTGTCTTCCTCATGAAGGCGGCTGAGCCCTTGGCAAGAAATAAGCAGCATGGACAAAATAAGAGAAACACTAGAGTGATTAATGCAATCTAATACAACAGCGCTACAACAAAAACTACCATTAAGTGTGTTACTTTTTTCATGAGACTATGATCAAATTTTTAAATCATGGTGTTTATTTTGTCCAACCCTTGTACATACACACGGACATTCTGTGCTTGTTTGTTGCATAAGTAAGTCATCTGCTGCAATAACAGATCGTCCATTCATAGGAGATATAAATGTGACCTCTTTTTAAATGAATAAAAATCCACAAATGTATTTTAAGCAAGCAAAGACAAGGCATTAGACAACAAATTCAATCAGCTCTGGCATAATTGTTTTGCTCACAGTTCAGGGGGATACATTTATGTAGCCCGAGGACATTTGCGTTTTTATTTGTGAAATCAGATAATGTCAGCATGAGGATAATAAGGAAGATCTAAAACGGTATTAACAAAACAGTTAAGGAAAAATCATACATATGAGGAGTTACAATAAGAGACATATTTAAACGCTGAATTGAATTAGAGAATACACACTGGGCATCCAGATAGCTTAGTTGGTAGAGTGGGCGCCCATATATAGAGGTATACTCCTCAACACAGCGGGCACGGGTTTGACTCTGACCTGTGGCCCTTTGATGCATATCATTCCCCCCTCTCTCTCCCCTTCCTTGTCTTCAGTCGTCCTGTCAAATAAAGGCCTAAAAATCTCCAAAAAATAATCTTAAAAAAAAAGAAATGGATTTGCTGAAGCATTACGACCGAATATGCTGCCTGAAGTTGGTGTGTGTGATTTTGCATCATGGTGTGTGTATCATAGCTACTAGTGCGTCATTTCTTTATCATTAAGCAGTGAGAACCAGCACTTCCCTGTGGCGTTGAAACCTCTATATACATTTTTCATTAAAGAGAGAGAGAGAGAGAGAGAGAGAGAATTATTGAGGCAGATGTCAAAGTTCAGCAGGTGGGCAGGTAGCTGTAATCTGTGAAACCTCCTGAGAGAGTGAAAGTATGTGTGGGCAGATACTGGCAGAGTTAAGCACACAGTCATACAGACTCACAACCATGTTAACGTGATCAGAATCCCAAGACCCAACAGTCAGAAAGTCAAATGGTACAGAGCTTTCGGCAATGAAACTGACGCACTAGAGTCGGACAGATAGAACAGAGTTGCATCATATCGGGCCAATATAGTTTCTTTTTCAGAAATATCCCTATCATATCATCTTTTGTTTAGTGAAAGTCTGAAGGAAGTTCCTCCGAGACCAGACCTGAAGAAATCTGGAACACCTGCAGTGTTTTTTTTATTTTTTATTCATTCATTTGTTTAACAATGCTTTTTGGGGAATTCATCCCTCGATTCCCTTAATGCTGCCTCTTAAGGCTTTGTCATTCTGCAGAGAATAAGGTGTCTGTATTTAAATACATAAATGCATTGCTTAAAATCCGCTATCAGCAACTTTGGTTTAAAAGTATCGGTCTCAGTATCAGTCTTCAAAAGCTATCAGTCCAATCCTGCTCCAGACACGTAACGCTCTCTCACACACACACTCCCTCCCTCCCTTTAGCGCTCTCTCTCTCTCTCTC
>NC_045733.1:29373611-29375702 GCF_008692095.1 Etheostoma spectabile | reverse complement strand
TCTCTCTCTCTCTCTCTTTCACGCCCTCTCTCACGCACTCTCTCTGTCTCACACACAAACGCAACACTAGCATCCGTGTGATGGGGAAAAAAGTGTTTGTACAGAGGGCTGTTGGCTGGCCAGCCCCATGCTGCCGACTGAGCAGAGCAGGTGGGGACGGTGGGCTGGGTGGAGGTGTGAAGCCAGGCAGAGCAGTTACACTGTAGGAACAGATCACACATCCAGGCAGGTAGGAGCCACCAGCGGTGTCCTTCAGAGGATTTGTTGGAGATTTTGCTTCTGTAGGGGTATTTAGTTCTGATGATCACAGGAGTTTAAACAGAGCATTATCTGTGTTATCTTACACTATACATATTCTCTTTTGACTGTTTTTGTAACTTACTTGGTGTAGCTGTGGTATATTCTTGAAAATGTTGTCAACTTTGTCATTTCACTTGAGTATGTTTTTAATCATCCATCAGCCAGCTGTCGTAGTTTGTGGAAAAAGAAGAGTAATGAGTCCTAAAAGTGGATCAGCCCTATATTACTTTTACAGTCTTGTAATAACCGGTTTAATGTGATGTCAACTTAATACGTTTTCAATAAGCCTGCAACTGATAATAGTTTTCTTTATTGATTAATGCATCAGTTAACTGATAATTGTGTTTTTATGAATTGCTCAAAACTTTGATTTATACACGTTCAATAAAACAAACATCAAAAGAACCCAATCTGAGATCTAGTTGTAGTTTAATAGTTCATTTTGTTTTATAATAAGTAATATTAACATGAAATTAAAAGCAAGAATAGCTTTGCATTTCTGAAGTTGTAAATAGCAAATTATTGTCATTTTTACTTGATAATGACTGTAGAACATAAATCCAATTTTCAGAATAGTTCATTTTCAGGTATGGATGAAAAAGAGAGAGAATGTTTTGGTGGTGTTGTCATTTCTGTCTTTGTTTTGTATAGCTGACAGTAGGGAGGTGAGAGAGAGGGAGGAAGGATGACATGCAACAAAGGTCCCCAGCAGGATTTGAATTGAGATGTGCCACTGACTTTACACAGCATCTAAAACCTCTAGGCCAGACTCCTAACAAAAAGTGTGACGTCATTTCCATTCATTGACCTATGGGATGTACTTAACATCACAGACTACTCAGTGATATAGAACATTAAAAAATACACAAGCGAGGATTAATAATTAACAAAGTGATTGGTCCCAGACTCTGTAGCTGGTGGCAGATTTTTGAGCTGAATAGTGTTCCTCTGGCTTCTCTCAGCTCTGGGCCTTGCCGGTTTTAAATAGCAAGAGGTTTCAGTATGGATACCCCCTGAGAGGCGGGGCTTGGGGGCATCTCAGCAGGACGGGCCTGGCATTTGTGATGGGGTATGTTAATGGAGCATATTTTCTGCAGGCTGCTGCTATTTAAACTCCAACTAGACCAGGGAATGTTAGGCATGGGGGAGTGGTTCAGTCACTCAAAGGAAGTTTAGGCCCGGGGTATTTTAGAAAGTCTCAGGGTATGTCGGTGGGCATAGAGGGGTATTTCAGATCAGGTTTATTTTTAAAGAGTATGTGGTATTCGTAGAGGCCCATAGTCTGCATTCCTACTGTTCCTAAGTTTTTGCTGCATCACCTTGAAGGGCAGTATATGTCAGCGCCTCTAACAGCTGTTTCAGGGGTCAGAGGTCACGGAAATGACAGCAGGGGTAGCACTGCTGTTTCAACTCAATCCGCCAGCCTCTTCACACACTAACATGGCTCAGACAGACAGGGAGTTTAAACTATGAGTAGAAAAGGGTAGTAATCAAATAGTGGATTGGTTAATAACAATGTGGTACAATAGTGAAGTAATTGCTTGGACGATGCAACAAGTAGTAATTAAACAAGCACTGTGTCAATATCTGTCTGTTGGTAGATGAACTCAATGGTACTAATTTGGTTTTGTGTGTTAATAACTCTACAACTAATGTTGATATGGTTAAATGATGTAAGTATAATTTTTGTGGTAGTGGATGAAAGTTACAGCAATTAGGTATTAGATGCTGCATAGTAAACAGTTGTATCGACAGTATTGCACACATTATTGCTGTGTGTGTGTGTGTGTG